>NW_026290762.1:0-70230 GCF_023373465.1 Oncorhynchus keta | reverse complement strand
TGTCCAAATCGGCTCTAACACAGTGAGTGGGTCCAGAGACATGTTGGACAAAACCCACTGAGTCGATGATGGCTCCAAAAGCCTTTTGGAGTGGGTCTGTGGACTTTTCCATGTGAATATTAAAGTCACCAAAGATTAGAATATTATCTGCAATGACTACAAGGTCTGATAGGACCCTCCTCCCTCCTCCCTCTCTGCAGATGACTTCGTCAACCATTTTGAAAAGAAGGTCGACGACATCCGATCCTCGTTTGCTAAGTCAAACGACACCGCTGGTTCTGCTCTCACTGCCCTACCCTATGCTCTGACCTCTTTCTCCCCTCTCTCTCCAGATGAAATCTCGCGTCTTGTGACGGCCGGCCGCCCAACAACCTGCCCGCTTGACCCTATCCCCTCCTCTCTTCTCCAGACCATTTCCGGAGACCTTCTCCCTTACCTCACCTCGCTCATCAACTCATCCCTGACCGCTGGCTACGTCCCTCCCGTCTTCAAGAGAGCGAGAGTTGCACCCCTTCTGAAAAACCTACACTCGATCCCTCCGATGTCAACAACTACAGACCAGTATCCCTTCTCTCTTTTCTCTCCAAAACTCTTGAGCGTGCCGTCCTTGGCCAGCTCTACCGCTATCTCTCTCAGAATGACCTTCTTGATCCAAATCAGTCAGGTTTCAAGACTAGTCATTCAACTGAGACTGCTCTTCTCTGTATCACGGAGGCGCTCCGCACTGCTAAAGCTAACTCTCTCTCCCTCTGCTCTCATCCTTCTAGACCTATCGGCTGCCTTCGATACTGTGAACCATCAGATCCTCCTCTCCACCCTCTCCGAGTTGGGCATCTCCGGCGCGGCCCACGCTTGATTGCGTCCTACCTGACAGGTCGCTCCTACCAGGTGGCGTGGCGAGAATCTGTCTCCTCACCACGCGCTCACCACTGGTGTCCCCCAGGGCTCTGTTCTAGGCCCTCTCTTATTCTCGCTATACACCAAGTCACTTGGCTCTGTCATAACCTCACATGGTCTCTCCTATCATTGCTATGCAGACGACACACAATTAATCTTCTCCTTTCCCCCTTCTGATGACCAGGTGGCGAATCGCATCTCTGCATGTCTGGCAGACATATCAGTGTGGATGACGGATCACCACCTCAAGCTGAACCTCAGCAAGACAGCAAGCTCCTCCTCCTCCCGGGAAGGACTGCCCGTTCCATGATCTCGCCATCACGGTTGACAACTCCATTGTGTCCTCCTCCCAGAGCGCTAAGAACCTTGGCGTGATCCTGGACAACACCCTGACGTTCTCAACTAACATCAAGGCGGTGTCCCGTTCCTGTAGGTTCATGCTCTACAACATCCGCAGAGTACGACCCTGCCTCACACAGGAAGCGGCGCAGGTCCTAATCCAGGCACTTGTCATCTCCCGTCTTGATTACTGCAACTCGCTGTTGGCTGGGCTCCCTGCCTGTGCCATTAAACCCCTACAACTCATCCAGAACGCCGCAGCCCGTCTGGTGTTCAACCTTCCCAAGTTCTCTCATGTCACCCCGCTCCTCCGCTCTCTCCACTGGCTTCCAGTTGAAGCTCGCATCCGCTACAAGACCATGGTGCTTGCCTACGGAGCTGTGAGGGGAACGGCACCTCAGTACCTCCAGGCTCTGATCAGGCCCTACACCCAAACAAGGGCACTGCGTTCATCCACCTCTGGCCTGCTCGCCTCCGTACCACTGAGGAAGTACAGTTCCCGCCTCAGCCCAGTCAAAACTGTTCGCTGCTCTGGCCCCCAATGGTGGAACAAACTCCCTCACGACGCCAGGACAGCGGAGTCAATCACCACCTTCCGGAGACACCTGAAACCCCACCTCTTCAAGGAATACCTAGGATAGGGTAAGTAAGGGTAAGTAATCCTTCTCACCCCCCTTCTCCCCCAAAAAAAAAAGATTTAGATGCAAGTGGCTGTTCCACTGGATGTCATAAGGTGTATGCACCAATTTGTAAGTCGCTCTGGATAAGAGCGTCTGCTAAATGACTTAAATGTAATGTAAATGAGATACCCAGCCAAGCACACATCCAGCCTTACCTGAGGCATGCTGTAACATACACACACACACTGGCAGTATTATGGTGGCCTTTTAATGCATGCCATGTGCACTGATACAAAATGCCACCTGTACAAAAAAACTCTGTGGAGGAAGAGACAGGGGACTGGCCATCACCCCACGACAGAAAGAGAAAAAGAGAGGAGAGGAGACTGGGCATCACCCCACGACAGAAATAGAGAGAGAGAGAGAGAGAGAGGAGACTGGACATCACCCCACGACAGAAAGAGAGAGAGTAGAGGAGACTGGACATCACTCCACAACAGAGAGAGGAGAGGAGACTGGACATCACCCCACGACAGAAAGAGAGAGAGGAGAGGAGACTGGACATCACTCCACAGCAGAAAGAGAGAGAGGAGAGGAGACTGGACATCACCCCATGACAGAAAGAGAGAGAGGAGAGGAGACTGGCCATCACCCCACGACAGAAAGAGAGAGAGGAGAGGAGACTGGACATCACCCCATGACAGAAAGAGAGAGGAGAGGAGACTGGCCATCACCCCACGACAGAAAGAGAGAGAGGAGAGGAGACTGGACATCACCCCATGACAGAAAGAGAGAGAGAGAGGAGACTGGACATCACCCCACGACAGAGAGAGAGGAGAGGAGACTGGACATCACCCCACGACAGAAAGAGAGAGAGGAGAGGAGACTGGACATCACCCCATGACAGAAAGAGAGAGAGGAGAGGAGACTGGACATCACCCCATGACAGAAAACGAGAGAGGAGAGGAAACTGGGCATCACTCCATGAAGGAAAAAGAGAGAGGAGAGGAGACTGGGCATCACTCCATGAAGGACAAAGAGAGAGGAGAGGAGACCGGGCATCACTCCACGACAGAAAGAGAGAGAGGAGAGGTGACTGAGCATCACTCCACGACAGAAAGAGAGAGAGGAGAGGAGACTGGGCATCACTCCACGGCAGAAAGAGAGAGAGAGAGAGAGAGAGGAGACTGAGCATCACTCCACGACAGAAAGAGAGAGAGGAGAGGAGAGGAGACTGAGCATCACTCCACGACAGAAAGAGAGAGAGGAGAGGAGACTGGGCATCACTCCACGGCAGAAAGAGAGAGAGAGAGGAGAGGAGACGGGGCATCACCCCACGACAGAAAGAGAGAGAGGAGAGGAGAGGGCAGGAGACTGGCCATTACTCTAAAACAGAAAGAGAGAGGAGAGGAGACTGGACATCACCCCATGACAGAAAGAGAGAGAGGAGAGGAGACTGGCCATCACCCTCGACAGAAAAAGAGAGAGGAGAGGAGACTGGACATCACCCCAAGACAGAAAGAGAGAGAGGAGAGGAGACTGGGCATCACCCCACGACAGAAAGAGAGAGAGAGAGAGAGAGAGGAGACTGGACATCACCTCACGACAGAAAGAGAGAGAGGAGAGGAGACTGGCCATCACCCCACGACAGAAAGAGAGAGAGGAGAGGAGACTGCCCATCACCCCACGACAGAAAGAGAGAGAGGAGAGGAGACTGGACATCACCCCACGACAGAAAGACAGAGAGGAGAGGAGACTGGACATCACCCCATGACAGAAAGAGAGAGAGGAGAGGAGACTGGACATCACCCCATGACAGAAAAAGAGAGAGGAGAGGAGACCGGGCATCACTCCATGAAGGAAAAGAGAGAGGAGAGGAGACCGGGCATCACTCCACGACAGAAAAAGAGAGAGGAGAGGAAACTGGGAATCACTCCATGAAGGACAAAGAGAGAGGAGAGGAGACCGGGCATCACTCCACGACAGAAAAAGAGAGAGGAGAGGAGACCGGGCATGACTCCATGACAGAAAAAGAGAGGAGAGGAGACTGGGCATCACTCCATGAAGGAAAAAGAGAGAGGAGAGGAGACCGGGCATCACTCCACGACAGAAAAAGAGAGAGGAGAGGAGACCGGGCATGACTCCATGACAGAAAAAGAGAGAGAGGAGAGGAGACTGTGCTTCTAAACCTGCATTGCTTGTTGTTTGGGGTTTTAGGCTGGGTTTCTGTACAGCACTTTGAGATATCAGCTGATGTACGAAGGGCTATATAAATAAATTTGATTTGATTTGAGAGGAGACTGGGCATCACTCCACAACAGAACGAGAGAGAGGAGAGGAGACTGAGCATCACTCCACGACAGAAAGAGAGAGAGGAGAGGAGACTGGGCATCACTCCACGGCAGAAAGAGAGAGAGGAGAGGAGACAGGGCATCACCACACGACAGAAAGAGAGAGAGGAGGGGAGACGGGGCATCACCCCACAACAGAAAGAGAGAGAGGGAGGAGAGGGAGGAGACTGGCCATCACTCTACAACAGAAAGAGAGAGAGAGAGGAGAGGAGACTGGCCATCACCCCTCGACAGAAAAAGAGAGAGGAGAGGAGACTGGACATCACCCCACGACAGAAAGAGAGAGAGGAGAGGAGACTGGACATCACCCCACGACAGAAAGAGAGAGGAGAGGGGATGAGAGTGGGCATCACCCCACGACAGAAAGAGAGAGAGGAGAGGAGACTGGACATGACCCCATAACAGAAAGAGAGAGAGGAGAGGAGAGGGGATGAGAGTGGGCATCACTCCACAAAAAAGAGAGAGATAGCGGAGGAGAGTGGGCATCACTCCACGACAGAGAGAGAGAGTGGAGAGGAGACTGGACATCACCCCACAACAGAAAGAGAGAGAGGAGAGGAGAGGGGATGAGAGTGGGCATCACTCCACAAAAAAGAGAGAGATAGCGGAGGAGAGTGGGCATCACTCCACGACAGAAAGAGAGAGGAGAGGGGGATGAGAGTGGGCATCACCCCACGACAGAAAGAGAGAGAGGAGAGGAGACTGGACATCACCCCATAACAGAAAGAGAGAGAGGAGAGGAGAGGGATGAGAGGGGCATCACTCCACAAAAAGAGAGATAGCGGAGGAGAGTGGGCATCACTCCACGACAGAGAGAGAGAGTGGAGAGGAGACTGGACATCACCCCACAACAGAAAGAGAGAGAGGACAGGAGAGGGAATGAGAGTGGGCATCACTCCATGACAGAAAGAGAGAGAGGAGAGGAGACTGGGCATCACCCCATGACAGAAAGAGAGAGAGGAGAGGAGACTGGACATCACCCCACAACAGAAAGAGAGAGAGGGGAGGAGAGGGGATTTGAGTGGGCATCACTCCACAAAAAAGAGAGAGATAGGGGAGGAGAGTGGGCATCTCCACGACAGAGAGAGAGAGAGGAGAGGAGACTGGACATCACCCCACAACAGAAAGAGAGAGAGGACAGGAGAAGGAATGAGAGTGGGCATCACTCCATGACAGAAAGAGAGAGAGGAGAGGAGACTGGGCATCACTCCACGGCAGAAAGAGAGAGAGGAGAGGGTATGAGAGTGGGCACCACTCCACAATTAAGAGAGAGATAGGAGAGGAGAGGGGAGGAGAGGAGAGTGGGCATCACTTCATGACAGAAAGAGAGAGAGGAGAGGGGGATGAGAGTGGGCATCACTCCACAATTAAGAGAGAGAAAGGAGAGGAGAGGGGAGGAGAGGAGAGTGGGCATCACTTCATGACAGAAAGAGAGAGAGGAGAGACGGATGAGAGTGGGCATCACTCCACGACAGAAAGAGAGAGAGGAGAGGAGACTGGCCATCACCCCATGACAGAAAGAGAGAGAGGAGAGGAGACTCCCCATCACCCCACGACAGAAAGAGAGAGAGGAGAGGAGACTGGACATCACCCCACGACAGAAAGAGAGAGAGGAGAGGAGACTGGACATCACCCCATGACAGAAAGAGAGAGAGGAGAGGAGACTGGACATCACCCCATGACAGAAAAAGAGAGAGGAGAGGAGACCGGGCATCACTCCATGAAGGAAAAGAGAGAGGAGAGGAGACCGGCATCACTCCACGACAGAAAAAGACAGAGGAGAGGAGACCGGGCATGACTCCATGACAGAAAAAGAGAGAGGAGAGGAGACTGGGCATCACTCCATGAAGGAAAAAGAGAGAGAGGAGAGGAGACTGTGCTTCTAAACCTGCATTGCTTGTTGTTTGGGGTTTTAGGCTGGGTTTCTGTACAGCACTTTGAGATATCAGCTGATGTACGAAGGGCTATATAAATAAATTTGATTTGATTTGAGAGGAGACTGGGCATCACTCCACAACAGAAAGAGAGAGAGGAGAGGAGACTGAGCATCACTCCACGACAGAAAGAGAGAGAGGAGAGGAGACTGGGCATCACTCCACGGCAGAAAGAGAGAGAGAGAGAGAGGAGAGAGACTGAGCATCACTCCACGACAGAAAGAGAGAGAGGAGAGGAGAGGAGACTGGGCATCACTCCACGGCAGAAAGAGAGAGAGAGAGAGGAGAGGAGACAGGGCATCACCACACGACAGAAAGAGAGAGAGGAGGAGAGAGACGGGACATCACCCCACGACAGAAAGAGAGAGAGAGGAGGAGAGAGGGAGGAGACTGGCCATCACTCTACAACAGAAAGAGAGAGAGAGAGGAGAGGAGACTGGCCATCACCCCTCGACAGAAAAAGAGAGAGAGAGGAGACTGGACATCACCCCATAACAGAAAGAGAGAGAGGAGAGGAGAGGGGATGAGAGTGGGCATCACTCCACAAAAAGAGAGAGATAGGGAGGAGAGTGGCATCACTCCACGACAGAGAGAGAGAGTGGAGAGGAGACTGGACATCACCCCACAACAGAAAGAGAGAGAGGACAGGAGAGGGAATGAGAGTGGGCGTTACTCCATGACAGAAAGAGAGAGGAGAGGAGACTGGGCATCACCCCATGACAGAAAGAGAGAGAGGAGAGGAGACTGGACATCACCCCACAACAGAAAGAGAGAGAGGGGAGGAGAGGGGATTTGAGTGGGCATCACTCCACAAAAAGAGAGAGATAGGGGAGGAGAGTGGGCATCTCCACGACAGAGAGAGAGAGAGGAGAGGAGACTGGACATCACCCCACAACAGAAAGAGAGAGAGGACAGGAGAAGGAATGAGAGTGGGCATCACTCCATGACAGAAAGAGAGAGAGGAGAGGAGACTGGGCATAACTCCACGGCAGAAAGAGAGAGAGAGAGGGTATGAGAGTGGGCACCACTCCACAATTAAGAGAGAGATAGGAGAGGAGAGGGGAGGAGAGGAGAGTGGGCATCACTTCATGACAGAAATAGAGAGAGGAGAGGGGGATGAGAGTGGGCATCACTCCACAATTAAGAGAGAGATAGGAGAGGAGAGGGGAGGAGAGGAGAGTGGGCATCACTTCATGACAGAAAGAGAGAGAGGAGAGGGGGATGAGAGTGGGCATCACTCCACAATTAAGAGAGAGAAAGGAGAGGAGAGGGGAGGAGAGGAGAGTGGGCATCACTTCATGACAGAAAGAGAGAGAGGAGAGACGGATGAGAGTGGGCATCACTCCACGACAGAAAGAGAGAGAGGAGAGGAGACTGGCCATCACCCCATGACAGAAAGAGAGAGAGGAGAGGAGACTCCCATCACCCCACGACAGAAAGAGAGAGAGGAGAGGAGACTGGACATCACCCCATGACAGAAAGAGAGAGAGGAGAGGAGACTGGACATCACCCCATGACAGAAAAAGAGAGAGTAGAGGAGACTGGGCATCACTCCATGAAGGAAAAAGAGAGAGAGGAGAGGAGACTGTGCTTCTAAACCTGCATTGCTTGTTGTTTGGGGTTTTAGGCTGGGTTTCTGTACAGCACTTTGAGATATCAGCTGATGTACGAAGGGCTATATAAATAAATTTGATTTGATTTGAGAGGAGACTGGGCATCACTCCACAACAGAAAGAGAGAGAGGAGAGGAGACTGAGCATCACTCCACGGCAGAAAGAGAGAGAGGAGAGGAGACTGAGCATCACTCCACGACAGAAAGAGAGAGAGGAGAGGAGAGGAGACTGGGCATCACTCCACGACAGAAAGAGAGAGAGGACAGGAGACTGGACATCACCCCATGACAGAAAGAGAGAGAGGAGAGGAGACTGGGCATCACTCCACGACAGAAAGAGAGAGAGGAGAGGAGACTGGTTATCACCCCACAACAGAAAGAGAGAGAGGAGAGGACACTGGTTATCACCCCACGACAGAAAGAGAGAGGAGAGGAGACTGGACATCACCCCACGACAGAAAGAGAGAGAGAGGAGAGGAGACTGGCTATCACCCCACGACACCCCACGACAGAAAGAGAGAGAGGAGAGGAGAGGGGAGGAGACTGGCCATCACTCCACAAAAAGAGAGAGATAGGGGAGGAGAGTGGGCATCACTCCACGACAGAAAGAGAGAGAGGAGAGGAGACTGGACATCACCCCATAACAGAAAGAGAGAGAGGAGAGGAGAGGGGATGAGAGGGGCATCACTCCACAAAAAAGAGAGAGATAGGGAGGAGAGTGGGCATCACTCCACGACAGAGAGAGAGAGGAGAGGAGACTGGACATCACCCCACAACAGAAAGAGAGAGAGGACAGGAGAGGGAATGAGAGTGGGCGTCACTCCATGCCAGAAAGAGAGAGAGGAGAGGAGACTGGGCATCACCCCATGACAGAAAGAGAGAGAGGAGAGGAGACTGGACATCACCCCACAACAGAAAGAGAGAGAGGGAGGAGAGGGGATTTGAGGGGCATCACTCCACAAAAAGAGAGAGATAGGGGAGGAGAGTGGGCATCTCCACGACAGAGAGAGAGAGAGGAGAGGAGACTGGACATCACCCCACAACAGAAAGAGAGAGAGACAGGAGAAGGAATGAGAGTGGGCATCACTCCATGACAGAAAGAGAGAGAGGAGAGGAGACTGGGCATAACTCCACGGCAGAAAGAGAGAGAGGAGAGGGTATGAGAGTGGGCACCACTCCACAATTAAGAGAGAGATAGGAGAGGAGAGGGAGGAGAGGAGAGTGGGCATCACTTCATGACAGAAAGAGAGAGAGGAGAGGGGGATGAGAGTGGGCATCACTCCACAATTAAGAGAGAGATAGGAGAGGAGAGGGGAGGAGAGGAGAGTGGGCATCACTTCATGACAGAAAGAGAGAGAGGAGAGGGGGATGAGAGTGGGCATCACTCCACAATTAAGAGAGAGATAGGAGAGGCGAGGGGAGGAGAGGAGAGTGGGCATCACTTCATGACAGAAAGAGAGAGAGGACAGGAGAAGGAATGAGAGTGGACATCACTCCATGACAGAAAGAGAGAGAGGAGAGGAGACTGGGCATCACTCCATGGCAGAAAGAGAGAGAGGAGAGGGTATGAGAGTGGGTATCACTCCACAATTAAGAGAGAGATAGGAGAGGAGAGGAGAGGGGAGGAGAGGAGAGTGGGCATCACTTCATGACAGAAAGAGAGAGAGGAGAGGGGGTGAGAGTGGCATCACTCCACAATTAAGAGAGAGATAAGAGAGGCGAGGGGAGGAGAGGAGAGTGGGCATCACTTCATGACAGAAAGAGAGAGAGGAGAGGAGACCGGGCATCACTCCATGAAGGAAAAAGAGAGAGGAGAGGAGAGTGGGCATCACTTCATGACAGAAAGAGAGAGAGGACAGGAGACTGGACATCACCCCATGACAGAAAGAGAGAGAGGAGAGGAGACTGGGCATCACTCCACGACAGAAAGAGAGAGAGGACAGGAGACTGGACATCACCCCATGACAGAAAGAGAGAGAGAGAGAGGAGACTGGGCATCACTCCACGACAGAAAGAGAGAGAGGAGAGGAGACTGGTTATCACCCCACAACAGAAAGAGAGAGAGGAGAGGACACTGGTTATCACCCCACGACAGAAAGAGAGAGAGAGGAGACTGGACATCACCCCACGACAGAAAGAGAGAGAGAGGAGAGGAGACTGGTTATCACCCCACGACACCCCACGACAGAAAGAGAGAGAGGAGAGGAGAGGGGAGGAGACTGGCCATCACTCCACAAAAAAGAGAGAGATAGGGGAGGAGAGTGGGCATCACCCCACGACAGAAAGAGAGAGAGGAGAGGAGACTGGACATCACCCCATAACAGAAAGAGAGAGAGGAGAGGAGAGGGGATGAGAGGGGCATCACTCCACAAAAAAGAGAGAGATAGGGGAGGAGAGTGGGCATCACTCCACGACAGAGAGAGAGAGTGGAGAGGAGACTGGACATCACCCCACAACAGAAAGAGAGAGAGGACAGGAGAGGGAATGAGAGTGGGCGTCACTCCATGACAGAAAGAGAGAGAGGAGAGGAGACTGGGCATCACCCCACAACAGAAAGAGAGAGAGGGGAGGAGAGGGGATTTGAGTGGGCATCACTCCACAAAAAAGAGAGAGATAGGGGAGGAGAGTGGGCATCTCCACGACAGAGAGAGAGAGAGGAGAGGAGACTGGACATCACCCCACAACAGAAAGAGAGAGAGGACAGGAGAAGGAATGAGAGTGGGCATCACTCCATGACAGAAAGAGAGAGAGGAGAGGAGACTGGGCATCACTCCACGGCAGAAAGAGAGAGAGGAGAGGGTATGAGAGTGGGCACCACTCCACAATTAAGAGAGAGATAGGAGAGGAGAGGGGAGGAGAGGAGAGGGCATCACTTCATGACAGAAATAGAGAGAGGAGAGGGGATGAGAGTGGGCATCACTCCACAATTAAGAGAGAGATAGGAGAGGAGAGGGGAGGAGAGGAGAGTGGGCATCACTTCATGACAGAAAGAGAGAGAGGAGAGGGGGATGAGAGTGGGCATCACTCCACAATTAAGAGAGAGAAAGGAGAGGAGAGGGGAGGAGAGGAGAGGGGCATCACTTCATGACAGAAAGAGAGAGAGGAGAGACGGATGAGAGTGGGCATCACTCCACGACAGAAAGAGAGAGAGGAGAGGAGACTGGCCATCACCCCATGACAGAAAGAGAGAGAGGAGAGGAGACTCCCCATCACCCCACGACAGAAAGAGAGAGAGGAGAGGAGACTGGACATCACCCCACGACAGAAAGAGAGAGAGGAGAGAAGACTGGACATCACCCCATGACAGAAAGAGAGAGAGGAGAGGAGACTGGACATCACCCCATGACAGAAAAGAGAGAGTAGAGGAGACTGGGCATCACTCCATGAAGGAAAAAGAGAGAGAGGAGAGGAGACTGTGCTTCTAAACCTGCATTGCTTGTTGTTTGGGGTTTTAGGCTGGGTTTCTGTACAGCACTTTGAGATATCAGCTGATGTACGAAGGGCTATATAAATACATTTGATTTGATTTGAGAGGAGACTGGGCATCACTCCACAACAGAAAGAGAGAGAGGAGAGGAGACTGAGCATCACTCCACGGCAGAAAGAGAGAGAGGAGAGGAGACTGAGCATCACTCCACGACAGAAAGAGAGAGAGGAGAGGAGAGGAGACTGGGCATCACTCCACGGCAGAAAGAGAGAGAGAGAGGAGAGGAGACAGGGCATCACCCCACGACAGAAAGAGAGAGAGAGAGGAGAGGAGACTGAGCATCACTACACAACAAAAAGAGAGAGAGGGAGAGGAGACGGGGCATCACCCCACGACAGAAAGAGAGAGAGGAGAGGAGAGGGGAGGAGACTGGCCATCACTCTACAACAGAAAGAGAGAGAGGAGAGGAGACTGGCCATCACCCTCGACAGAAAAAGAGAGAGGAGAGGAGACTGGACATCACCCCACGACAGAAAGAGAGAGAGGAGAGGAGAGGGGAGGAGACTGGCCATCACTCCACAAAAAAGAGAGAGAGATAGGGAGGAGAGGGGCATCACTCACGACAGAAAGAGAGAGGAGAGGGGAGGAGAGTGGGCATCACTCCACGACAGAGAGAGAGAGAGGACAGGAGACTGGACATCACCCCACAACAGAAAGAGAGAGAGGACAGGAGAGGGAATGAGAGTGGGCATCACTCCATGACAGAAAGAGAGAGAGGAGAGGAGACTGGGCATCACCCCATGACAGAAAGAGAGAGAGGAGAGGAGACTGGACATCACCCCACAACAGAGAGAGAGAGGGGGGAGGAGAGGGGATGAGAGTGGGCATCACTCCACAAAAAGAGAGAGATAGGGGAGGAGAGGGCATCACTCCACGACAGAGAGAGAGAGAGGAGAGGAGACTGGACATCACCCCACAACAGAAAGAGAGAGAGGACAGGAGAAGGAATGAGAGTGGACATCACTCCACGACAGAAAGAGAGAGAGGAGAGGAGAGGAGACTGGGCATCACTCCACGGCAGAAAGAGAGAGAGAGAGAGAGGAGACAGGGCATCACCCCACGACAGAAAGAGAGAGAGAGAGGAGAGGAGACTGAGCATCACTACACAACAAAAAGAGAGAGAGGAGAGGAGACGGGGCATCACCCCACGACAGAAAGAGAGAGAGGAGAGGAGAGGGGAGGAGACTGGCCATCACTCTACAACAGAAAGAGAGAGAGGAGAGGAGACTGGCCATCACCCTCGACAGAAAAAGAGAGAGGAGAGGAGACTGGACATCACCCCACGACAGAAAGAGAGAGAGAGAGGAGAGGGAGGAGACTGGCCATCACTCCACAAAAAGAGAGAGAGATAGGGGAGGAGAGGGCATCACTCACGACAGAAAGAGAGAGGAGAGGGGAGGAGAGTGGGCATCACTCCACGACAGAGAGAGAGAGAGGACAGGAGACTGGACATCACCCCACAACAGAAAGAGAGAGAGGACAGGAGAGGGAATGAGAGTGGGCATCACTCCATGACAGAAAGAGAGAGAGGAGAGGAGACTGGGCATCACCCCATGACAGAAAGAGAGAGAGGAGAGGAGACTGGACATCACCCCACAACAGAGAGAGAGAGGGGGGAGGAGAGGGGATGAGAGTGGGCATCACTCCACAAAAAAGAGAGAGATAGGGGAGGAGAGTGGGCATCACTCCACGACAGAGAGAGAGAGAGAGAGAGGAGACTGGACATCACCCCACAACAGAAAGAGAGAGACAGGAGAAGGAATGAGAGTGGACATCACTCCATGACAGAAAGAGAGAGAGAGAGAGGAGACTGGGCATCACTCCACGGCAGAAAGAGAGAGAGGAGAGGGTATGAGAGTGGGCACCACTCCACAATTAAGAGAGAGATAGGAGAGGAGAGGGGAGGAGAGGAGAGTGGGCATCACTTCATGACAGAAAGAGAGAGAGGAGGGGGATGAGAGTGGGCATCACTCCACAATTAAGAGAGAGATAGGAGAGGAGAGGGGAGGAGAGGAGAGGGCATCACTTCATGACAGAAAGAGAGAGAGGAGAGGGGGATGAGAGTGGGCATCACTCCACAATTAAGAGAGAGATAGGAGAGGCGAGGGGGAGGAGAGGAGAGGGCATCACTTCATGACAGAAAGAGAGAGAGGACAGGAGAAGGAATGAGAGTGGACATCACTCCATGACAGAAAGAGAGAGAGGAGAGGAGACTGGGCATCACTCCATGGCAGAAAGAGAGAGGGAGAGGGTATGAGAGTGGGTATCACTCCACAATTAAGAGAGAGATAGGAGAGGAGAGGAGAGGGGAGGAGAGGAGAGGGGCATCACTTCATGACAGAAAGAGAGAGAGGAGAGGGGGTGAGAGTGGGCATCACTCCACAATTAAGAGAGAGATAAGAGAGGCGAGGGGAGGAGAGGAGAGGGGCATCACTTCATGACAGAAAGAGAGAGAGGACAGGAGACCGGCATCACTCCATGAAGGAAAAAGAGAGAGTAGAGGAGAGTGGGCATCACTTCATGACAGAAAGAGAGAGAGGACAGGAGACTGGACATCACCCCATGACAGAAAGAGAGAGAGGAGAGGAGACTGGGCATCACTCCACGACAGAAAGAGAGAGAGGACAGGAGACTGGACATCACCCCATGACAGAAAGAGAGAGAGAGAGGAGACTGGGCATCACTCCACGACAGAAAGAGAGAGAGGAGAGGAGACTGGTTATCACCCCACAACAGAAAGAGAGAGAGGAGAGGAAACTGGTTATCACCCCACGACAGAAAGAGAGAGGAGAGGAGACTGGACATCACCCCACGACAGAAAGAGAGAGAGAGGAGAGGAGACTGGTTATCACCCCACGACACCCCACGACAGAAAGAGAGAGAGAGGAGAGGAGACTGGTTATCACCCCACGACAGAAAGAGAGAGAGGAGACTGGACATCACACCATGGCAGATAGAGAGATTGTGAAAGGAGGGGAGTCGGAAGGAGGAGAGGAGAGGTGAGAAGGGAGCAAAGGTGAGGAGAGGAGAAGAGAGAAGGGAGCAGAGGTGAGGAGAGGAGAAGAGAAAAGGTGAGGAGAGGAGAGGAGAGGAGAAGAGAGAAGGATCAGAGGTGAGGAGAAGAGAAGAGAGGAGGGAGCAGAGGTGAGAAGAGAGAAGGAGCAGAGGTGAGGAGAGGAGAAGAGAGAAGGGAGCAGAGGTGAGGAGAGGAAGAGAAGGGAGAGAGGTGAGGAGAGGAGAAGAGAGGGGGAGCAGAGGTGAGAAGAGAGAAGGGTGAGAAGAGAGAAGGGAGCAGAGGTGAGAGAGAGAGAGAGAAGGGAGCAGAGGTGAGGAGGGAGAAGAAGAGGGGGGAGCAGAGGTGAGAAGAGAGAAGGGAGCAGAGGTGAGGAGAGGAGAAGAGAGAAGGGAGCAGAGGTGAGAAGAGAGAAGGGAGCAGAGGTGAGGAGAGGAGAAGAGAGAAGGGAGCAGAGGTGAGGAGAGGAGAAGAGAGAAGGGAGCAGAGGTGAGAAGAGAGAAGGGAGCAGAGGTGAGGAGAGGAGAAGAGGGAAGGGAGCAGAGGTGAAGAGAGGAGAAGAGAGGAGGGAGCAGAGGTGAGAAGAGAGAAGGGAGCAGAGGGTGAGGAGAGAAGAAGAGGGAAGGAGAGGAGAAGAGAGGGGGGAGAGAGGTGAGAAGAGAGAAGGGAGGAGCAGAGGTGAGGAGAGGAGAAGAGAGAGGGGAGCAGAGGTGAGAAGAGAGAAGGGAGCAGAGGTGAGGAGAGGAGAAGAGAGAAGGGAGCAGAGGTGAGGAGAAGAGAAGGAGCAGAGGTGAGGAGAGGAGAAGAGAGAAGGAGCAGAGGTGAGAAGAGAGAAGGGAGCAGAGGTGAGGAGAGAGGAGAAGAGGGAAGGGAGCAGAGGTGAGGAGAGGAGAAGAGAGGAGGGAGCAGAGGTGAGGAGAGGAGAAGAGAGAAGGGAGCAGAGGTGAGAAGAGAGAAGGGAGCAGAGGTGAGGAGAGGAGAAGAGAGGAGGGAGCAGAGGTGAGAAGAGAGAAGGGAGCAGAGGTGAGGAGAAGAGAGGAGGGAGCAGAGGTGAGGAGAGGAGAAGAGAGAAGGGAGCAGAGGTGAGGAGAGAAGAAGGGAGCAGAGGTGAGGAGAAGAGAAGGGAGCAGATGGGAGGAGAGGAGAAGAGAGAAGGGAGCAGGGGTGAGAAGAGACAAGGGAGCAGAGGTGAGGAGAGGAGAAGAGAGAAGGAGCAGAGGTGAGGAGAGGAGAAGAGAGGAGGGAGCAGAGGTGAGAAGAGAGAAGGGACAGAGGTGAGGAGAAGAGAGGAGGGAGCAGAGGTGAGGAGGAGGAGAAGAGAGAAGGGAGCAGAGGTGAGGAGAAGGGAGCAGAGGTGAGGAGGTGAGAAAAGAAGGAGCAGAGGTGAGAAGAGAGAAGGGAGCAGAGGTGAGGGAGAGGAGAAAAGAGAGCAGAGGTGAGGAGAGGAGAAGAGAGGAGGGAGCAGAGGTGAGGAGAGGAGAAGAGAGCAGAGGTGAGGAGAGAGAAGGGAGCAGAGGTGAGGAGAGAGAAGAGAGGTCTGAGCAGAGGAGGAGAGGAGAAGAGAGAAGAGGTGAGGAGAGAGAAGGGAGCAGAGGTGAGGAGAGGAGAAGAGAGGAGGGAGCAGAGGTGAGGAGAGGAGAAGAGAGCAGAGGTGAGGAGAGAGAAGTGAGCAGAGGTGAGGAGAGGAGAAGAGAGGTCTGAGCAGAGGTGAGGAGAGGAGAAGAGAGCAGAGGTGAGGAGAGAGAAGGGAGCAGAGGTGAGGAGAGGAGAAGAGAGGAGGGAGCAGAGGTGAGGAGAGGAGAAGAGAGCAGAGGTGAGGAGAGAGAAGGGAGCAGAGGTGAGGAGAGGAGAAGAGAGGTCTGAGCAGAGGTGAGGAGAGGAGAAGAGAGAAGAGAGCAGAGGTGAGAAGAAAGGAGGGAGCAGAGGTGAGGAGAAGAAAGGAGGGAGCAGAGGTGAGGAGAGGAGAAGAGAGAAGGGAGCAGAGGTGAGGAGAGGATAAGAGAGAAGGAAGCAGAGGAGAGGAGAAGAGAGAAGGGAGCAGAGGTGAGGTGAGGAGAGGAGAAGAGAGAAGGGAGCAGAGGTGAGGAGAGGAGAAGAGAGAGGGAGCAGAGGTGAGGAGAGGAGAAGAGAGAGGGGAGCAGAGGTGAGAAGAGAGAAGGAGCAGAGGTGAGGAGAGGAGAAGAGAGAAGGGAGCAGAGGTGAGGAGAAGAGAAGAGGGAAGGGGAGCAGAGGTGAGGAGAGGAGAAGAGAGAGGGGAGCAGAGGTGAGAAGAGAGAAGGGAGCAGAGGTGAGGAGAGGAGAAGAGAGAAGGGAGCAGAGGTGAGGAGAAGGAAGGGGAGCAGAGGTGAGGAGAAGAGAAGGAGCAGATGTGAGGAGAGGGAGAAGAGAGAAGGAGCAGAGGAGGAGAGAGAAGAGAGAGGGGAGCAGAGGTGAGAAGAGAGAAGGGAGCAGAGGTGAGGAGAAGAGAGAGGGGAGCAGAGGTGAGAAGAGAGAAGGGAGCAGAGGTGAGGAGAGGAGAAGAGAGAGGGAAGCAGAGGTGAGAAGAGAGAGGGAGCAGAGGTGAGAAGAGAGAAGGGAGCAGAGGTGAGGAGAGGAGAAGAGAGAGGGGAGCAGAGGTGAGAAGAGAGAAGGAGCAGATGTGAGGAGAGGAGAAGAGAGAGGGGAGCAGAGGTGAGGAGAGAGAAGAGAGAGGGGAGCAGAGGTGAGAAGAGAGAAGGGAGCAGAGGTGAGGAGAGGAGAAGAGAGAAGGGAGCAGAGGTGAGGAGAAGAGAAGGGAGCAGAGGTGAGGAGAAGAGAAGGGAGCAGATGTGAGGAGAGGAGAAGAGAGAAGGGAGCAGGGGTGAGAAGAGACAAGGGAGCAGAGGTGAGGAGAGGAGAAGAGAGAAGGGAGCAGAGGTGAGGAGAGGAGAAGAGAGGAGGGAGCAGAGGTGAGAAGAGAAAGGAGCAGAGGTGAGGAGAAGAGAGGAGGGAGCAGAGGTGAGGAGAGGAGAAGAGGTAAGGAGAGAGGTGAGGAGAAGGGAGCAGAGGTGAGGAGAGGAGAAAAGAAGGGAGCAGAGGTGAGAAGAGAGAAGGGAGCAGAGGTGAGGAGAGGAGAAGAGAGCAGAGGTGAGGAGAGGAGAAGAGAGGAGGGAGCAGAGGTGAGGAGAGGAGAAGAGAGCAGAGGTGAGGAGAGAGAGAAGGGAGCAGAGGTGAGGAGAGGAGAAGAAGGTCTGAGCAGAGGTGAGGAGAGGAGAAGAGAGAAGAGGTGAGGAGAGAGAAGGGAGCAGAGGTGAGGAGAGGAGAAGAGAGGAGGGAGCAGAGGTGAGGAGAAGGAGAAGAGAGCAGAGGTGAGGAGAAGAGAAAGGAGCAGAGGTGAGGAGAAGTGAAGGGGAGCAGAGGTGAGGAGAAGAGAAGGAGCAGATGTGAGGAGAGGAGAAGAGAGAAGGGGAGAGGGGAGGAGAAGAGACAAGGGAGCAGAGGTGAGGAGAGGAGAAGAGAGAAGGGAGCAGAGGTGAGGAGAGGAGAAGAGAGGGAGGGAGCAGAGGTGAGAAGAGAGAAGGGAGCAGAGGTGAGGAGAAGAGAGAGGAGGGAGCAGAGGTGAGGAGAGGAGAAGAGAGAAGGGAGCAGAGGTGAGGAGAAGGGAGCAGAGGTGAGGAGGTGAGAAAAGAAGGGAGCAGAGGTGAGAAGAGAGAAGGGAGCAGAGGTGAGGAGAGGAGAAGAGAGCAGAGGTGAGGAGAGGAGAAGAGAGAGAGGGAGCAGAGGTGAGGAGAGGAGAAGAGCGCAGAGGTGAGGAGAGAGAAGGAGCAGAGGTGAGGAGAGGAGAAGAGAGGTCTGAGCAGAGGTGAGGAGAGGAGAAGAGAGAAGAGGTGAGGAGAGAGAAGGAGGAGGTGAGGAGAGGAGAAGAGAGGAGGGAGCAGAGGTGAGGAGAGGAGAAGAGAGCAGAGGTGAGGAGAGAGAAGTGAGCAGAGGTGAGGAGAGGAGAAGAGAGAGGTCTGAGCAGAGGTGAGGAGAGGAGAAGAGAGCAGAGGTGAGGAGAGAGAAGGGAGCAGAGGTGAGGAGAGGAGAAGAGAGAAGGAGCAGAGGTGAGGAGAGGAGAAGAGAGAGAGGGAGCAGAGAGAAGGGAGCAGAGGTGAGGAGAGGAGAAGAGGTCTGAGAGAGGTGAGGAGAGGAGAAGAGAGAAGAGAGCAGAGGTGAGGAGAAGAAAGGAGGGAGCAGAGGTGAGGAGAAGAAAGGAGGGAGCAGAGGTGAGGAGAGGAGAAGAGAGAAGGAGCAGAGGTGAGGAGAGGATAAGAGAGAAGGAAGCAGAGGAGAGGAGAAGAGAGAAGGGAGAGAGGGAGGTGAGGAGAGGAGAAGAGAGAAGGGAGCAGAGGTGAGGAGAGGAGAAGAGAGAGGGGAGCAGAGGTGAGGAGAGGAGAAGAGAGAAGGGAGCAGAGGTGAGAAGAGAGAAGGGAGCAGAGGTGAGGAGAGGAGAAGAGAGAAGGGAGCAGAGGTGAGGAGAAGAGAAGAGGGAAGGGAGCAGAGGTGAGGAGAGGAGAAGAGAGAGGGGAGCAGAGGTGAGAAGAGAGAAGGGAGCAGAGGTGAGGAGAGGAGAAGAGAGAAGGGAGCAGAGGTGAGGAGAAGAAGAAGGAGCAGAGGTGAGGAGAAGAGAAGGGAGCAGATGTGAGGAGAGGAGAAGAGAGAAGGGAGCAGAGGTGAGAGAGGAGAAGAGAGAGGGAGCAGAGGTGAGAAGAGAGAAGGAGCAGAGGTGAGGAGAGGAGAAGAGAGAGGGGAGCAGAGGTGAGAAGAAAGAAGGAGCAGAGGTGAGGAGAGGAGAAGAGAGAGGGGAGCAGAGGTGAGAAGAGAGAGGGAGCAGAGGGAGAAGAGAAAGGAGCAGAGGTGAGGAGAGGAGAAGAGAGAGGGGAGAGAGGTGAGAAGAGAGAAGGAGCAGATGTGAGGAGAGGAGAAGAGAGAGGGGAGCAGAGGGGAGGAGAGGAGAAGAGAGAGGGAGCAGAGGTGAGAAGAGAGAGAAGGGAGAGAGGGAGGAGAGGAGAAGAGAGAAGGGAGCAGAGGTGAGAGAAGTGAAGGGAGCAGAGGTGAGGAGAAGAGAGAGGGAGCAGATGTGAGAGAGAAGAGAGAAGGGAGCAGGGGGAGAAGAGACAAGGGAGCAGAGGTGAGGAGAGGAGAAGAGAGAAGGAGCAGAGGGAGGAGAGGAGAAGAGAGGAGGGAGCAGAGGTGAGAAGAGAGAAGGGAGCAGAGGTGAGGAGAAGAGAAGAGGAGCAGAGGTGAGGGAGAGGAGAAGAGGAAGGGAGCAGAGGTGAGGAGAAGGAGCAGAGGTGAGGAGGTGAGAAGAAGAAGGAGCAGAGGTGAGAAGAGAGAAGGGAGCAGAGGTGAGGAGAGGAGAAGGAGCAGAGGTGAGGAGAGGAGAAGAGAGGAGGGAGCAGAGGTGAGGAGAGGAGAAGAGAGCAGAGGTGAGGAGAGAGAAGGGAGCAGAGGTGAGGAAAGGAGAAGAGAGGTCTGAGAGAGGTGAGGAGAGGAGAAGAGAGAAGAGGTGAGGAGAGAGAAGGAGCAGAGGAGAGAGAGGAGAAGAGAGAAGGGAGCAGAGGTGAGGAGAGGAGAAGAGAGAGGGGAGCAGAGGTGAGAAGAGAGAAGGAGCAGAGGTGAGGAGAGGAGAAGAGAGAGGGGAGCAGAGGTGAGAAGAGAGAAGGAGCAGAGGTGAGGAGAGGAGAAGAGAGAGGGGAGAGAGGTGAGAAGAGAGAAGGGAGCAGAGGTGAGAAGAGAGAAGGAGCAGAGGTGAGGAGAGGAGAAGAGGTGAGGGAGCAGAGGTGAGAAGAGAGAAGGGAGCAGATGTGAGGAGAGGAGAAGAGAGAAGGGAGCAGAGGTGAGGAGAGGAGAAGAGAGAGGGGAGCAGAGGTGAGAAGAGAGAAGGGAGCAGAGGTGAGGAGAGGAGAAGAGAGAAGGGGAGCAGAGGTGAGGAGAAGAGAAGGGAGCAGAGGTGAGGAGAAGAGAAGGGGGAGCAGATGGAGGAGAGGAGAAGAGAGAAGGAGAGGGGTGAGAAGAGACAAGGGAGCAGAGGTGAGGAGAGGAGAAGAGAGAAGGAGCAGAGGTGAGGAGAGGAGAAGAGAGGAGGGAGCAGAGGTGAGAAGAGAGAAGGGAGCAGAGGAGGAGAAGAGAGGAGGATGAGGAGAGGAGAAGAGGTAAGGAGCAGAGGTGAGGAGAAGGGAGAGAGAAGGGAGAAAAGGGAGCAGAGGAGAAGAAAGAAGGAGCAGAGGTGAGGAGAGGAGAAGAGAGCAGAGGTGAGGAGGAGAAGAGAGGAGGGAGCAGGGGGAGGAAAGGAGGAGAAGAGAGCAGAGGGGAGGAGAAGAGAAGGGAGAGAGGTGAGGAGAGGAGAAGAGAGGTCTGAGCAGAGGTGAGGAGAGGAGAGAAGAGGTGAGGAGAGAGAAGGGAGCAGAGGTGAGGAGAGGAGAAGAGAGGAGGGAGCAGAGGTGAGGAGAGGAGAAGAGAGCAGAGGTGAGAGAAGGTGAGCAGAGGTGAGGAGAGGAGAAGAGAGAAGAGCAGAGGGAGGAGAGGAGAAGAGAGGAGAGAGGTGAGGAGAGAGAAGGGAGCAGAGGTGAGAGAGGAGAAGAGAGGAGGGAGCAGAGGTGAGGAGAAGAGAGAAGAAGAGAGAGAGGGAGAGAGAGAAGGAGCAGAGGGGAGGAGAGGAGAAGAGAGGTCTGAGCAGAGGTGAGAGAGAGGAGAAGAGAGAAGAGAGCAGAGGTGAGGAGAAGAAAGGAGGGAGCAGAGGGGAAAGGAGGAGAAAGGAGGGAGCAGAGGTGAGGAGAGGAGAAGAGAGAAGGGAGCAGAGGTGAGGAGAGGATAAGAGAGAAGGAAGCAGAGGAGAGGAGAAGAGAGAAGGGAGCAGAGGTGAGGTGAGGAGAGGAGAAGAGAGAAGGGAGCAGAGGTGAGGAGAGGAGAAGAGAGAGGGGAGCAGAGGTGAGGAGAGGAGAAGAGAGAGGGGAGCAGAGGTGAGAAGAGAGAAGGAGCAGAGGTGAGGAGAGGAGAAGAGAGAAGGGAGCAGAGGTGAGGAGAAGAGACGAGGGAAGGGAGCAGAGGTGAGGAGAGGAGAAGAGAGAAGGGGAGCAGAGGTGAGAAGAGAGAAGGGAGCAGAGGTGAGGAGAGGAGAAGAGGGAAGGAGCAGAGGTGAGGAGAAGAGACGAGGAAGGGAGCAGAGGTGAGGAGAGGAGAAGAGAGAAGGGAGCAGAGGTGAGAAGAGAGAAGGGAGCAGAGGGTGAGGAGAGGAGAAGAGGGAAGGAGCAGAGGTGAGGAGAGGAGAAGAGAGGAGGGAGCAGAGGTGAGGAGAGGAGAAGAGAGAGGGGAGCAGAGGAGAGGAGAAGAGAGAAGGGAGCAGAGGTGAGGTGAGGGAGAGGAGAAGAGAGAAGGAACAGAGGTGAGGAGAGGAGAAGAGAGAGGGGAGCAGAGGTGAGAAGAGAGAAGGGAGCAGAGGTGAGGAGAGGAGAAGAGAGAAGGGAGCAGAGGTGAGGAGAAGAGAAGGGAGCAGAGGTGAGGAGAGGAGAAGAGAGAAGGGAGCAGAGGTGAGAAGAGAGAAGGGAGCAGAGGTGAGGAGAGAGGAGAAGAGGGAAGGAGCAGAGGTGAGGAGAGGGAGAAGAGAGGAGGGAGCAGAGGTGAGAAGAGAGAAGGGAGCAGAGGTGAGGAGAAGAGAGAAGGGAGCAGAGGTGAGGAGAAGTGAAGGAGCAGAGGTGAGGAGAAGAGAAGGGAGCAGATGAGGAGAGGAGAAGAGAGAAGGGGAGCAGGGGTGAGAAGAGACAAGGGAGCAGAGGTGAGAAGAGGAGAAGAGAGAAGGGAGCAGAGGTGAGGAGGAAGAGAGGAGGGAGCAGATGAGAAGAGAAGAGGAGAGAGGTGAGGAGAAGAGAGGAGGGAGCAGAGGTGAGGAAGGAGAAGAAGGGAGCAGAGGTGAGGAGAAGGAGCAGAGGTGAGGAGGTGAGAAAAGAAGAGAGCAGAGGTGAGAAGAGAGAAGGGAGCAGAGGTGAGGAGAGGAGAAGAGAGCAGAGGTGAGGAGAGGAGAAGAGAGGAGGGAGCAGAGGTGAGGAGAGGAGAAGAGAGCAGAGGTGAGGAGAGAGAGAAGGGAGCAGAGGTGAGGAGAGGAGAAGAGAGGTCTGAGCAGAGGTGAGGAGAGAGGAGAAGAGAGAAGAGGTGAGGAGAGAGAAGGGAGCAGAGGTGAGGAGAGGAGAAGAGAGGAGGGAGCAGAGGTGAGGAGAGGAGAAGAGAGCAGAGGTGAGGAGAGAGAAGTGAGCAGAGGTGAGGAGAGGAGAAGAGAGGTCTGAGCAGAGGTGAGGAGAGGAGAAGAGAGCAGAGGTGAGGAGAGAGAGAAGGGGAGCAGAGGTGAGGAGAGGAGAAGAGAGGAGGGAGCAGAGGTGAGGAGAGGAGAAGAGAGCAGAGGAGAGGAGAGAGAAGGGAGCAGAGGTGAGGAGAAGAGAAGAGAGGTCTGAGCAGAGGTGAGGAGAGGAGAAGAGAGAAGAGAGCAGAGGTGAGGAGAAGAAAGGAGGGAGCAGAGGGGTCAGGAGAAGAAAGGAGGGAGCAGAGGTGAGGAGAGGAGAAGAGAGAAGGGAGCAGAGGTGAGGAGAGGATAAGAGAGCAGGAAGCAGAGGAGAGGAGAAGAGAGAAGGAGCAGAGGTGAGAAGAGAGAAGGGAGCAGAGGTGAGGAGAGGAGAAGAGAGAGGGAGCAGAGGTGAGGAGAGGAGAAGAGAGGGGAGCAGAGGTGAGAAGAGAGAAGGAGCAGAGGTGAGGAGAAGAGAAGAGAGAAGGAGCAGAGGTGAGGAGAGAGACGAGGAAGGAGCAGAGGTGAGGAGAAGGGAGAGAGAAGGAGCAGAGGTGAGAAAAGAAGGAGCAGAGGTGAGAGAGGAGAAGAGGGAAGGGAGCAGAGGTGAGGAGAAGAGACGAGGGAAGGAGCAGAGGTGAGAGAGGAGAAGAGAGAAGGGAGCAGAGGTGAGAAGAGAGAAGGGAGCAGAGGTGAGGAGAGGAGAAGAGGGAAGGGAGCAGAGGTGAGGAGAGGAGAAGAGAGGAGGGAGCAGAGGTGAGGAGAGGAGAAGAGAGAGGGAGCAGAGGAGAGGAGAAGAGAGAAGGGAGCAGAGGAGGGGAGAGGAGAGAGAGAAGGAACAGAGGTGAGGAGAGGAGAAGAGAGAGGGGAGCAGAGGTGAGAAGAGAGAAGTGAGCAGAGGTGAGGAGAGGAGAAGAGAGGGAGCAGAGGTGAGGAGAAGAGAAGGAGAAGAGAGAGAGAGGAGAAGAGAGAAGGGAGCAGAGGTGAGAGAGAGAAGGGAGCAGAGGTGAGGAGAGGAGAGGAGAGGAAGGAGCAGAGGTGAGGAGAGGGGAGAAGAGAGGAGGGAGCAGAGGTGAGAAGAGAGAAGGGAGCAGAGGTGAGGAGAAGAGAGAGAGGGAGCAGAGGTGAGGAGAAGAAGGAGCAGAGGTGAGGAGAAGAGAAGGGAGCAGATGTGAGGGAGAGGAGAAGAGAGAAGGGAGCAGAGGTGAGAAGAAGAGAAGAGAGAAGGGAGCAGAGGTGAGGAGAAGAGAAGGGAGCAGATGTGAGGAGAGGAGAAGAGAGAAGGGAGCAGAGGTGAGAAGAGAGAAGGGAGCAGAGGTGAAGAGAAGTGAAGGGAGCAGAGGTGAGGAGAAGAGAAGGGAGCAGAGGTGAGAAGGAGAAGAGAGCAGAGGTGAGGAGAGGAGAAGAGAGAAGGAGCAGAGGTGAGGAGAGGAGAAGAAGAGGTGAGGAGAGAGAAGGAGGAGGTGAGGAGAGGAGAAGAGAGAGGGGAGCAGAGGTGAGGAGAGGAGAAGAGAGAAGAGGTGAGGTGAGAAGAGAGAAGGGAGCAGAGGTGAGGAGAGGAGAAGAGAGAAGGGAGCAGAGGTGAGGAGAGGAGAAGAGAGCAGAGGTGAGGAGAGAGAGAAGTGAGCAGAGAGAGGAGAAGAGAAGAGAGGTCTGAGCAGAGGTGAGGAGAGGAGAGAGAGAGAGAGGAGAGAGAAGGGAGCAGAGGTGAGAGAGGAGAAGAGAGGAGGGAGCAGAGGTGAGGAGAGGAGAAGAGAGAGGGAGCAGAGGTGAGAAGAGAGAAGGGAGCAGAGGTGAGAAGAAGAGAGAAGGGAGCAGAGGTGAGGAGAGGAGAAGAGAGAAGGGAGCAGAGGTGAGGAGAAGGGAGAGAGGGTGAGGAGGAGAAAAGAAGTGAGCAGAGGTGAGAAGAGAGAAGGGAGCAGAGGTGAGAGAGAGAAGGGAGCAGAGGTGAGGAGAGGAGAAGAGGGAAGGGGAGCAGGGGTGAGAGGAGAGGAGAAGAGGAGGGAGCAGAGGTGAGAAGGGAGAAGGTGAGGAGAGGGAGAAGAGAGGAGGAGCAGAGGTGAGAAGGGAGCAGAGGTGAGGAGAAGTGAAGGGAGCAGAGGTGAGGAGAAGAGAAGAGAGAAGGGATGAGGAGAGGAGAAGAGAGAAGGAGGAGGAGAAAAGAGAAGAGGTGAGAAGAGAGAAGGAGCAGAGGTGAGGAGAGAGAGAAGAGAGAGAGGTGAGGAGAGGAGAAGAGAGAAGGGAGCAGAGGTGAGAAGAGAGAAGAGAGCAGAGGTGAGGAGAGAGAAGGGAGCAGAGGTGAGGAGAGGAGAAGAGAGGTCTGAGCAGAGGTGAGAAGAGGAGAAGAGAGAAGAGGTGAGAGGAGAGAGAAGGGAGCAGAGGTGAGAAGAGGAGAAGAGAGGAGGAGCAGAGGTGAGGAGAAGAGAAGAGAGCAGAGGTGAGGAGGGAAGTGAGCAGAGGTGAGGAGAGGAGAAGAGAGGTCTGAGGAGAGGTGAGAGAGAGAAGGAGCAGAGGTGAGGAGAGAGAAGGGAGCAGAGGTGAGGAGAGGAGAAGAGAGGAGGGAGCAGAGGTGAGGAGAGGAGAAGAGAGCAGAGGTGAGGAGAGAGAGAAGGAGCAGAGGTGAGGAGAGGAGAAGAGAGGTCTGAGCAGAGGTGAGGAGAGGAGAAGAGAGAAGAGAGCAGAGGTGAGGAAAGAAAGGAGGGAGCAGAGGTGAGGAGAGAAAAGGGAGCAGAGGTGAGGAGAGGAGAAGAGAGAAGGAGCAGAGGTGAGGAGAGGATAAGAGAGAGGAAGCAGAGGAGAGGAGAGAGAGAAGGGAGCAGAGGTGAGGTGAGGAGAGGAGAAGAGAGAAGGAGCAGAGGTGAGGAGAGGAGAAGAGAGAAGAGAGCAGAGGTGAGGAGAAGAGAAGAGGGAAGGGAGCAGAGGTGAGGAGAGGAGAAGAGAGAAGGGAGCAGAGGTGAGGAGAGGAGAAGAGAGAGGGAGAGGTGAGAAGAGAGAAGGGGAGCAGAGAGAGGAGAGGAGAAGAGAGAAGGGAGCAGAGGTGAGGAGAGGAGAAGAGAGAAGGAGCAGAGGTGAGAGAGGAGAAGAGAGAAGGGAGCAGAGGAGAGAAGAGAGAAGGGAGCAGAGGTGAGGAGAGGAGAGAGAGGGAAGGGAGCAGAGGTGAGGAGAGAGGAGAAGAGAGAAGGGAGCAGAGGTGAGGAGAGGAGAAAGAGAGAAGGGAGCAGAGGAGAGGAGAAGAGAGAAGGGAGCAGAGGTGAGGAGAGGAGAAGAGAGAAGGAGCAGAGGTGAGGAGAGGAGAAGAGAGAGGGAGCAGAGGAGAGAAGAAGAGAGAGGGAGCAGAGGTGAGGAGAGGAGAAGAGAAGGGAGCAGAGGTGAGGAGAGGAGAGAAGGGAGCAGAGGTGAGGAGAGGAGAAGAGAGAAGGGAGCAGAGAAGAAAGAAGAAGGAGCAGAGGTGAGGAGAGGAGAAGAGGGAAGGGAGCAGAGGTGAGGAGAGGAGAAGAGAGGAGGGAGCAGAGGTGAGGAGAGAGAAAGAGAGGTGAGGAGAAGAGAGAGGAGAGAGAGAGAAGGGAGCAGAGGTGAGGAGAAGAGAGGGAAGATGGAGGAGAGGAGAGAGAGAAGGGAGAGAGGTGAGAAGAAGAGAAGAGAGAAGGGAGCAGAGGAGAAGAAGAGAAGGGAGCAGATGTGAGGAGAGGAGAAGAGAGAAGGGAGCAGAGGTGAGAAGAGAGAAGGGAGCAGAGGTGAGGAGAGGAGAAGAGGTGAGGAGGGAAGAGCAGAGGTGAGGAGAGGAGAAGAGAGAAGGGAGCAGAGGTGAGGAGAAGAGAAGAGAGAAGGGAGCAGAGGTGAGGAGAAGAGAGAAGGGGCAGAGGTGAGGAGAGGAGAAGAGAGAAGGGAGCAGAGGGAAGAGAGAGGAGAAGAGAGAAGGGGAGCAGAGGGGAGGAGAGGAGAAGAGAAGAGAAGGAGCAGAGGGGAGGAGGTGAGGAGAAGAGAGGAGGGAGCAGAGGTGAGGAGAGGAGAAGAGAAAGGATGGAGCAGAGGTGAGGAGAGGAGAAGAGGTGAGGATAGAGAGGTGAGGAGAGGAGAAGAGATGGGAGCAGAGGTGAGGAGAAGAAAGGAGGGAGAGGGGAAAAGGAGCAGAGGAGGAGACGAGAAGAGAGAAGGGAGAAGAGAGGAGAAGAGAAGAGAGAAGGAGCAGAGGTGAGGAGAGGAGAAGAGAGGAGGGAGAGAGGGGAGGAGAGAAGGGAGCAGAGGGAGAAGAGGAGAAGAAAGGAGGGAGCAGAGGTGAGGAGAGGAGAGGAGAAGAGAGAAGGAGCAGAGGAGAGGAGAAGAGAGAAGAGAAGGAGCAGAGGTGAGGAGAGGAGAAGAGAGGAGGGAGCAGAGGTGAGGAGAGGAGAGGAGAAGAGAAGAGAGAAGGGAGCAGAGGGGAGAGAGAGGAGAAGAAAGGATGGAGCAGGTGAGGAGAGGAGAAGAGATGGGAGCAGAGGTGAGGAGAAGAAAGGAGAAGGGAGCAGGGGGAAAGGAGGAGAAGAGAAGGAGCAGAGGGAGGAGAAAGAGAGAGAGGGAGCAGAGGTGAGGAGAGGAGAAGAGAGGAGGGAGCAGAGGTGAGGAGAGGAGAAGAGATAAGGGAGCAGAGGGGAGGAGAGAAGGGAGCAGAGGGGAGGAGAGGAGAAGAAAGGAGGGAGCAGAGGTGAGGAGAGGAGAAGAGAGAAGGGAGCAGAGGGAGGAGAAGAGAGAAGAGAAGGGAGCAGAGGAGAGGAAGAGGAGGAGGGAGCAGAGGTGAGGAGAGAAGAGAGAAGGAGAGAGGTGAGGAGAGGAGAAGAGAGAAGGGAGCAGAGGAGAGGAGAAGAGAGAAGGAGCAGAGGTGAGGTGAGGAGAGGAGAAGAGAGAAGGGGAGCAGAGGTGAGGAGGAGAAGAGAGAAGGAGCAGAGGAGAGGAGAAGAGAGAAGGGAGCAGAGGTGAGGAGAGGAGAAGAGAGAGGGAGCAGAGGTGAGGAGAGGAGAAGAGAGAAGGGAGCAGAGGTGAGGAGAGGAGAAGAGAGAAGGGAGCAAAGGAGAGGAGAAGAGAGAAGGGAGCAGAGGTGAGGAGAGGAGAAGAGAGGAGGGAGCAGAGGTGAGGAGAGGAGAAGAGAGAAGGAGGAGGGGAGGAGAGGAGAAGAGAGAAGGGAGCAGAGGGGAGGAGAGGAGAAGAAAGGATGGAGCAGAGGTGAGGAGAGGAGAAGAGAGAAGGGAGCAGAGGGGAGGAGAGGGAAGAAAGGATGGAGCAGAGGTGAGGAGAGGAGAAGAGATGGGAGCAGAGGTGAGGAAGAAAGGAGGGAGCAGGGGGAGGAAAGGAGGAGACGAGAAGGGAGCAGAGGGGAGGAGAAGAGAAGAGAGAAGGGAGCAGAGGTGAGGAGAGGAGAAGAGAGGAGGGAGCAGAGGGGGAGGAGAGAAGGGAGCAGAGGGGAGAGGAGAAGAAAGGAGGAGCAGAGGTGAGGAGAGGAGAGGAGAAGAGAGAAGGAGCAGAGGAGAGGAGAAGAGAGAAGAGAAGGGAGCAGAGGTGAGGAGAGGAGAAGAGAGGAGGGAGCAGAGGTGAGGAGAGGGAGAAGAGAGAGAGAAGAGAGGGAGCAGAGGGGAGGAGAGGAGAAGAAAGGATGGAGCAGAGGTGAGGAGAGGAGAAGAGATGGGAGCAGAGGTGAGGAGAAGAAAGGAGGGAGCAGGGGGGAAAGGAGGAGACGAGAAGGGAGCAGAGGGGAGGAGAAGAGAAGAGAGAAGGAGCAGAGGTGAGGAGAGGAGAAGAGAGGAGGGGAGCAGAGGTGAGAGAGGAGAAGAGATAAGGGAGCAGAGGGGAGGAGAGAAGGGAGAAGGGGAGGAGAGGAGAAGAAAGGAGGAGCAGAGGTGAGGAGAGGAGAGGAGAAGAGAGAAGGAGCAGAGGAGAGGAGAAGAGAAGAGAAGGGAGCAGAGGTGGAGAGGAGAAGAGAGGAGGGAGCAGAGGTGAGGAGAGGAGAGGAGAAGAGAGAAGGGAGCAGAGGTGAGGATAGGAGAAGAGGGAAGGGGCAGAGGAGAGGAGAAGAGAGAAGGAGCAGAGGTGAGGGAGGAGAGGAGAAGAGAGAAGGGAGCAGAGGAGGAGAGGAGAAGAGAGAAGGGAGCAGAGGAGAGGGAAGCAGAAGAGCAGAGGTGAGGAGAGGAGAGAAGGAGGGAGCAGAGGTGAGGAGAGAGAAGCAGAGGTGAGGAGAGGAGAAGAGAGAAGGAGCAAAGGAGAGGAGAAGAGAGAAGGGAGCAGAGGAGAGGAGAAGAGAGGAGGGAGCAGAGGTGAGGAGAGGAGAAGAGAGAAGGAGCAGAGGGGAGGAGAGGAGAAGAGAGAAGGGAGCAGAGGGGAGGAGAGGAGAAGAAAGGATGGAGCAGAGGTGAGGAGAAGAGAGAAGGAGCAGAGGGGATGGGAGCAGAGGTGAGGAGAGGAGAAGAGAGAAGGGAGCAGAGGGAAAGGAGAAGAGAGAAGGGAGCAGAGGAGAGGAGAAGAGAGAAGAGAAGGAGCAGAGGTGAGGAGAGGAGAAGAGAGGAGGAGCAGAGGTGAGGAGAGGAGAGGAGAAGAGAAGAGAGAAGGGAGCAGAGGTGAGGAGAGGAGAAGAAAGATAAGAGGTGAGGAGAGGAGAAGAGATGGGAGCAGAGGTGAGAGAAGAAAGGAGGGAGCAGGGGGGAAAGCGAGAAGGAGGAGGAGAGAAGAGAAGAGAGAAGGGAGCAGAGGTGAGGAGAGGAGAAGAGAGGAGGGAAGAGAGGAGAGGAAGAGATAAGGGAGACAGAGGGGAGGAGAGAAGGAGAGAGGGGAGGAGGGAGAGGAGAGAGAAGGAGGAAGCAGAGGGGAGAGGAGAGGAGAAGAGGAAGGGAGCAGAGGTGAGGGAGAGAGAGAAGAGAAGGGAGCAGAGGTGAGGAGAGGAGAAGAGAGCAGAGGTGAGGAGAGAGGAGAAGAGAGAAGGGAGCAGATGAGAGGAGAAGAGAGAAGGGAGCAGAGGTGAGGGAGCAGAGGGTGAGGAGAGAGAGAAGAAGAGGTGAAGGGAGCAGAGGTGGGAGGAGGAGAGGAGAGAGAAAGGGAGCAGAGGTGAGGAGAAGAAGAGAAGGGAGCAGAGGTGAGAGGGAGAAGAGAGAAGGGAGCAGAGGTGAGGAGAGGAGAAGAGAGAAGGAGCAAAGGAGCAGAAGAGAGAAGGAGCAGGAGAGGAGAAGAGAGGAGGGAGCAGAGGTGAGGAGAGGAGAAGAGAGGAGGGAGCAGAGGTGAGAGAGAGAGAAGGAGCAGAAGGAGAGAGGGGAGGAGAGAGGAGAAGAAAGGATGGAGCAGAGGTGAGGAGAGGAGAAGAGAGAAGGAGCAGAGGGGAGGAGGAGAAGAAAGGATGGAGCAGAGGGAGGAGAGGAGAAGAGATGGGAGCAGAGGTGAGGAGAAGAAAGGAGGGAGCAGGGGGAGGAAAGGAGGAGACGAGAAGGGCAGAGGGGAGGAGAAGAGAAGAGAGAAGGAGCAGAGGTGAGGAGAGATGAGAGCAGAGGGGAGGAGAGAAGGGAGCAGAGGGGAGGAGAGGAGAAGAAAGGAGGGAGCAGAGGTGAGGAGAGGAGAGGAGAAGAGAGAAGGAGCAGAGGAGAGGAGAAGAGAGAAGAGAAGGAGAGAAGAGAAGGAGAGAGGTGAGGAGAGGAGAAGAGAGGAGGGAGCAGAGGTGAGAAGGGAGCAGAGAGAGGAGAAGAGAGAAGGGAGCATAGAGAGAGAAGAGAGAAGGGAGCAGAGGGGAGGAGAGGAGAAGAAAGGATGGAGCAGAGGTGAGGAGAGGAGAAGAGATGGGAGCAGAGGTGAGGAGAAGAAAGGAGGGAGAGGGGGGAAAGGAGGAGACGAGAAGGAGCAGAGGGGAGGAGAAGAGAAGAGAGAAGGGAGCAGAGGTGAGGAGAGGAGAAGAGGAGAGGAGAGGAGGAGATAAGAGCAGAGGTGAGGAGAGAAGGAGCAGAGGGGAGGAGAGAAGGGAGCAGAGGGGGAGGAGAGGAGAAGAGAGAGGAGAAAGGGAGAGAGAGGAGAAGAGAGAAGGGAGCAGGGAGGAGAAGAGAGAAGAGAAGAAGAGAGGAGGGGAGCAGAGGTGAGGGAGGAGAGGAGAGGAGAAGAGAGAAGGGAGCAGAGGTGAGGATAGGAGAAGAGGGAAGGGAGCAGATGAGAGGAGAAGAGAGAAGGGAGCAGAGGGAGGTGAGGAGAGGAAGAAGAAGAAGGAGGAGGTGAGGAGAGGAGAAGAGAGAAGGGAGCAGAGGAGAGGATAAGAGAGAAGGGAGCAGAAGGGAGAGAGAGGAGAAGAGGAGGGAGCAGAGGGGAGGAGAGGAGAAGAGAGAAGGGAAGAGGTGAGGAGAGAGAAGAGAGAAGGAGCAAAGGAGAGGAGAAGAGAGAAGGGAGCAGAGGTGAGGAGAGGAGAAGAGAGGAGGGAGCAGAGGTGAGGAGAGGAGAAGAGAGAAGGGGAGCAGAGGGGAGGAGAGGAAGAGAGAGGGAGCAGAGGGGAGGAGAGGAGAAGAAAGGGGGAGCAGAGGTGAGGAGATGAGAAGAGAGAAGGAGCAGAGGGGAGAGAGGAAGAAAGGATGGAGCAGAGGTGAGGAAAGGAGGGAGCAGAGGAGAAGAGAAGAGAAGGAGCAGGGTGAGGAGGGAAGAAGAGAAGGGGAGCAGAGGAGAGGAGAAGAGAGAAGGGAGCAGAGGTGAGGAGGAGAGGAGAAGAGAGAAGGAGCAGAGGTGAGGAGAGGAGAAGAGAGAAGGGAAGAGGATGGAGAGAGAAGGAGCAGAGGTGAGGAGAGGAGAAGAGAGAAGGGAGCAGAGGTGAGGAGAGGAGAAGAGAGGAGGAGCAGAGGAGGAGAGGAGAAGAGAAGGAGCAAAGGAGAGGAGAAGAGAGAAGGAGCAGAGGTGAAGGAGGAGGGAGAAGAGAGGAGGGAGCAGAGGTGAGGAGAAGAGAAGAGAGAAGGGAGCAGAGGGGAGGAGAGGAGAAGAGAGAAGGGAGCAGAGGGGAGGAGAGGAGAAGAAAGGATGGAGCAGAGGTGAGAGGGAGAAGAGAGAAGGGGAGCAGAGGGGAGGAGAGGAGAAGAAAGGATGGAGCAGAGGTGAGGAGAGGAGAAGAGATGGGAGAGAGAGAGAAGAAAGGAGGGAGCAGGGGGAGGAAAGGAGGAGACGAGAAGGGAGCAGAGGGGGAGGAGAAGGAAGAGAGAAGGGAGCAGAGGTGAGGAGAGGAGAAGGAGGAGGGAGCAGAGGGGAGGAGAAAAGGATGGAGCAGAGGGGAGGAGAGGAGAAGAAGAGGAGGGAGCAGAGGGGAGGAGAGGAGAGGAGAAGAGAGAGAGGGAGCAGAGGAGAGGAGAAGAGAGAAGAGAAGGGAGCAGAGGTGAGGAGAGGAGAAGAGAGGGAGCAGAGGTGAGGAGAGAGAGGAGAAGAGAGAGGGGAGCAGAGGAGAAGAAGAGAGAGAAGGGAGGAGGAGAGGAGAAGAGAGAAGGAGCAGAGGGAGAGGAGAAGAAAGGATGGAGCAGAGGTGAGGAGAGGAGAAGAGATGGGAGCAGAGGTGAGGAGAAGAAAGGAGGGAGCAGGGGGGAAAGGAGGAGAGAAGGGGAGCAGAGGGGAGGAGAAGAGAAGAGGAAGGAGCAGAGGTGAGGAGAGGAGAAGAGAGGAGGAGCAGAGGTGAGGAGAGGAGAAGAGATAAGGAGCAGAGGGGGGGGAGAGAGAAGGGAGCAGAGGGGAGGAGAGAGGAGAGAAAGGAGGGAGGAGAGGAGGAGAGGAGAGGAGAAGAGAGGGGGAGCAGAGGAGAGGAGAAGAGAGAAGAGAAGGGAGGAGAGGAGAGGAGAGGAGAAGAGAGGAGGGAGGAGAGGTGAGGAGAGGAGAGGAGAAGAGAGAAGGGAGCAGAGGAGAGGAGAAGAGAGAAGGGAGCAGAGGTGAGGAGAGGAGAGAAGGGAGCAGAGGTGAGGAGAGGAGAAGAAAGGAGAGAATGAACAGTACAGATGGATGTGGAGAGAGATGTAATGTAAGGTCAAAAGATGGATAGGAGATGGATCTGTAGCTCAGTTGGTAGAGCATGGCGCTTGTAACGCCAGGGTAGTGGGTTCGATTCCCGGACCACCCATACGTAGAATGTATGCACACATGACTGTACGTCGCTTTGGATAAAAGCGTCTGCTAAATGGCATATATATAGAGAGATAGGAAAGGATAGAGGGAGAGAATTGAGAGAGGAAGTGAAAGAGAGAGAGAGAGTCACAGCTCTCTGTGCTGTTGGATGGGGAAAGCTGTCACTCCTTGTAATCATCAACACTGGTCACAAGAGGCTGCCATACACACACACACACACACACACACACACACACACACACACACACATACACACGCACAAATTCACACATATGCACACACAACGCTGAATAACCCCAACACAGAAAGCACAATCACGAGCCTCACTATGTTGCTCGAACAGGCAGCAGAACTGATCTGTCTGTAGACACAATCTTTCTACAAGTAAATAGAAGGACTCTTTCAAACACATATGGTAATTTCTCTCATAATAAGATCCGTGCCTGTCTAACTCTTATTCTGTACTACTCTCACAAGCACACTCACAGACTCCCACGTATTGACACACACACACACACACACACACACACACACACACACACACACACACACACACACACACACACGTCCTGGTGTGTATTCTGTTCCGTTATTCTCCATATTCTCTATCATCTACATGACCCTTCCTCTATCCATAAATTCCATCTACACATGTGCCCACACACATACACACACATAGAAGCGCATACACATGCAAAAAGAATGCACACGCACGCAGGCATACACGCACCACACAGATTTAGAAGGGTGCACACTAACCCCCATTCCATCGCCGAACCACGGCCCTGAGAGCCGACAGCCCATTGCCACGGCAACGGATGAGCTCTGAGTCCGAGGGTTCCCTCCGTTTTAAAGACAGCGCAGACAACAAGAGGAAGAGGAGGACAAGGAGTTATGCAGGATCCAGCTCGGGCATAGACTCCTGTGCTTCAGCAGAGACTGAGAGAAAGATCTCAACGCTCTCTCTCTTCTCTCTCTCCCCCTTTCAGGCTCTCTTTCTCCCTTGTTTTTTCTCTATCTCTCCCTACCAGAGACAGAAGGGACTCTTGCTCTCAGCTCTCTCTCCGCTTGCTCGCGATCTCCTTCACTCTCTCTCTAGCCCTCTCACACACACATGCTCTTTCAACTGTCATTCTACCCCCCCCCCTCTATCTATCACACTCTCTCTCTCCTTCCTTCCTCTCTATATCTCTCTCTTCCTTATTATGTGCCAGTCTTGTGTTGAGGCCCCACCCCCCCCTTGCACAGCTAGTGCATAGTAACCCTGCTGGACTGTGAATCTATATACACACACACACACACACACACACACACACACACACACACACACACACACACACACACACACACACACACACACACACACACACACACACACACACACACACACACACACACACACACACACTTGTGGTTGGTCACTTGCTCTGGGTTATCAGCTTATCACATGGCCAGGCTAGGGGTAGATGAGAGGGGTACCCCTCCCCTGCAGGGTTTTCCTCAGATGGAGGGAGATTCTTCTCTGTCTAATACAGTTTCTCATATGCTCTCCTCCTCTCTCTCTCTCCCTTTCCATCTTTCTCATGTTCTTATAGTCTTCTTCTCTCATTCCTGTACCTCCCACCCTCTCTCACACCCTCTTCCGCTTCTCTCTGCCTCTAAAGTACAGTTATCCTCCTTGTTATCCATTCCCTGTCACTCTCCCTCCCCATGCTCTCACTCTTTATTCTGTAGAAACATTATGAGCTGCAGGGAGGAACCCTTTTCTCCCCAATAGAACACATGAAGCAGGTCACATATGAACACATATTGTATACAGTACCATGACAGATGTTGTTTACACAATTGCCCCCACACACATAATGAATAATCAGTTCATTGTAGCAGCGCTGTGTCCCAATAATAATGTACTGAGGCAGGCATGGAGATGCTGGACGGATGAGAGAAGGACAGATGGATGTAGGTTTGATTACATGCGACTCATCCTCTGTAACCCCTCACACACTGTGCGTTGCCCTGGATACCAAGATCAGCTCGACAACTAAATGTAAACATTAACTGTAAGGCAAGTGTGTGCTTACAGTGCCTTCAGAAAGTATTCACACCCCTTGACTTTTTCCACATTTTGTTGTTTAAAATGTATTACATTTAAAATGTATTACATATAGATTTTGTGTCACTGACCTACACACAATACCCATAATGTTAAAGTGGAATTTATTTGACTAATTAATACAAAAGGAAAAGCTGAAAGGACTCATCTCTGTACCCTACACATACAATTATCTGTAAGGTCCCTCAGTTGAGCCGTGAATTTCAAACACAGATTCAATCACAAATACCAGGGAGGTTTTCCAATGCCTCACAAAGAAGGGCACTTATTGGTAGATGGGAAAACAAAAAGCAGACATTGCATATCTCTTTGAGCAATACACCATGGGATTTTACTGAGTGGCCTAGCTAGCGTTTTGACATAAATGGGCTTGAAAATCTATGGCAAGAATTCAAGTCTGGGCTCTGGCTGGGCCACTCAAGGACATTCAGAGACTTGTCCCGAAGCCACTCCTGCGTTGTCTTGGCTGTGTGCTTGGGGTCATTGTCCTGTTAGAAGGTGAACCTTCACCCCAGTCGGAGGTCCTGAGCGGAGGTCTTTCCCTCGATCTTGACTAGTCTTCCAGTATATTATTATTATTATATATTATATATTATTAGTCTTCCAGTCCCACCACTGAAAAACATCCCCACAACATAATGCTGCCACCATCATGCTTAACCGTGGGGATGGTGCCAGGTTTCCTTCAGACGGGACACTTGGCATTCAGGCCAAAGAGTTCAATTTTGGTTTCATCAGACCAGAGAATCTTGTTTCTCATGGACTGAAAGTCCTTTAGGCGCCTTTTGGCAAACTCAAGCGGGCTGTCATGTGCCTTTTACTGAGAAGTGGCTTCCATCTGGCCACTCTACCATAAAGGTCTGATTGGTGGAGTGCTGCAGAGATGGTGGTCCTTCTGGAAGTTTCTCCTATCTCCACAGAGGAACTCTGGAGATCTGTTCGAGTGACCATTGGGTTATTGGTTACCTTCCTGACCAAGGCCCTTCTCCCCAGCTTGCTCAGTTTGGCCCGGGCGGCCAGCTCTAGGATGAGTCTTGGTGGTTCCAAACTTCTACCATTTAAGAATGCTGGAGGCCACGGTGTTCTTGGGGACCTTCAATGCTGCAGAAATATGTTGGTACCCATCCCCAGGTCTTGTAGAAACATCTGAAGGATGATCAATGGTAACAGGATGCACCTGAGCTCAATTTCGAATCTCATAGAAAAGTGTCTGAATACATATGTAAATTAGGTATTTCAGATTTTTAAATTTTTTTTTTACATTTGCAAACCTTTCTAAAAACCTATTTTCGCTTTGTCATTATGGGTTATTGTGTGTAGATTGATGAGGGAAAAATGTATTTCATCAACTTTAGAATAAGGCTGCAACATAACAAAATGGAAAGGGTGAAAACTATCTGAATGCACTGTACATTTGCGTCATTTAGCAGACACTCTTATCGAGAGCAACTTACAGTAAGTAGTGCATACTTTTTCCTACTTTTTCCTACTTTTTCCTACTTTTTCATACATTTTCCTACTTTTCATACATTTTCCTACTTTTTCCTACTTTTTCCTACTTTTTCCTACTTTTTCCTACTTTTTCCTACATTTTCCTACTTTTTCATACATTTTCCTACTTTTTCATACATTCTCCCACTTTTTCATACATTTTCCTTGTGGGAATCAAACCCACAGCCCTGGCTTTGCAAGCTCCAAGTCCTACCAACTGTCTGTCTGTGTGTGTCTGTCTGTGTATGAAGAGTCCTGCTAGATGCATGTCTTAGAAATTCTGTCGTTTCTATGTTGATGTGTGGGGGTGTTAGGATGCGGAAAACAGAGAGAGAGGAGAGAGCAGAGAAAGACAGAGAGCAGAGTATGAAATGAACGAAACACACACACACACACTCGTTCTCGCACTCTAACACACACACACACACACACACACACACACACACACACACACACACACACACACACACACACACACACACACACACACACACACACACACACACACACACACACACACACACACACGCACACACACTCACACCCCATCCATTACACATGGGGTCTGTTTCTGCAACGGTAGTAGAGCAGTGAGCAAGATAATCCAGCCCTTCTGTACATCACAGTCACATTCCATGTAGGCCCCTTCAGTGTGTATTAATTATATAGATGCTCAGAGACTATAAATACCGGTGACTGTGCTCTAAATACAGACCTACACATTCTTCAGTTGCCATCTGTGCCAGGATAAAGAGCCAATCACACCATCTCTGTCTCACTGTGTTCAAGGAAAGAATGAGAGTGTGTGTACGTCATATGGGCTATTAATATATTGCATATACACAAACAGTATTCCATCATTTCTATCTCATTGGTGAAGTTATTTGTGTCTCACCACTGAGTATTAACATGCAGTTAAATGTATTAACTCTTCCCGCTGCAAATCATTTAATTGAGTATGGGATTCCATTCCACAATATAGCATGTACTGTAATAGCATGTACTGTAATAGCATGTACTGTTATAGCATGTACTGTTATAGCATGTACTGTAATAGCATGTACTGTAATAGCATGTACTGTTATAGCATGTACTGTAATAGCATGTACTGTAATAGCGTGTACTGTTATAGCATGTACTGTAATAGCATGTACTGTTATAGCATGTACTGTAATAGCATGTACTGTAATAGCATGTACTGTAATAGCATGTACTGTTATAGCATGTACTGTAATAGCATGTACTGTAATAGCATGTACTGTTATAGCATGTACTGTAATAGCATGTACTGTTATAGCATGTACTGTAATAGCATGTACTGTAATAGCATGTACTGTTATAGCATGTACTGTTATAGCATGTACTGTAATAGCATGTACTGTAATAGCATGTACCGTAATAGCATGTACCATAATAACATGTACCGTTATAGCATGTACCGTAATAGCATGTACTGTAATAGCATGTACTGTAATAGCATGTACTGTAATAGCATGTACTGTTATAGCATGTACTGTAATAGCATGTACTGTAATAGCATGTACTGTTATAGCATGTACTGTAATAGCATGTACTGTTATAGCATGTACTGTAATAGCATGTACTGTAATAGCATGTGCTGTTATAGCATGTACTGTAATAGCATGTACTGTAATAGCATGTACTGTAATAGCATGTACTGTTATAGCATGTACTGTAATAGCATGTACTGTTATAGCATGTACTGTAATAGCATGTACTGTAATAGCATGTACTGTAATAGCGTGTACTGTTATAGCATGTACTGTTATAGCATGTACTGTAATAGCATGTACTGTAATAGCATGTACTGTAATAGCATGTACTGTAATAGCATGTACTGTAATAGCGTGTACTGTTATAGCATGTACTGTTATAGCATGTACTGTAATAGCATGTACTGTAATAGCATGTACTGTTATAGCATGTACTGTTATAGCATGTACTGTAATAGCATGTACAGTAATAGCATGTACTGTAATAGCATGTACTGTAATAGCATGTACTGTAATAGCATGTACTGTTATAGCATGTACTGTAATAGCATGTACTGTAATAGCATGTACTGTAATAGCATGTACTGTTATAGCATGTACTGTTATAGCATGTACTGTTATAGCATGTACTGTTATAGCATGTACTGTAATCTTTTAAAATAATTATTCCCATAGAAAAATTTGTAGTGTAAATATTGAGCTAAGCTGTCTCAAAGTGAAATAATGAAATTATAACCAAGCAAGTCCACATGGCTAGTGTCTTTGTTAAGGCTAATAGAACTGGACGCTTGCTGCATCTCTTTGCATGACCTCCTAAATGTGTTTTCTGCTTTGCTGCTGCTGCTGGTTAGGCTGAACTAACGCTGCCTGGCCTGGCCTTGCTTCTATCTGCACTGGGATGCCACACTGAGCAACACCTAATGAAGTTGGTGTGTACAGTCAGGGTTATGACACAGAGCCTCATTCCCGCTTTTCAACTAGGGAGGATGAGGGAGGTAGAAGGAGAACGAAAGATGAAAGAAATGATGAGGGGAAGATGGGGGAGAATGAGTGAGGAATAGGGAGGACAGGGAGGATGTGGGAGATAGAAGATGAGGATGAGGGAGGAATAGAGAGAGAATGAGGGAGGGTGAACAAGGGCCTGGGTTCACCCTGAGGGAGAGGAAAGGAGTCACACAGAGATGAGGAGGGACCAGGGTAACAAACCAAACAGTGATAGTGTGACGGAGATGAGGGGTGAGAGGCAATCGCTCACATCTCCATACCACACATCCCTTACATATCACATATCCATATCACATATCCATATCGCATATCCCTTACATATCCATATACGTATCCACATTGCATTTCCCTTACATATCACATACCCCTTACATATCACATATCCATATCGCATATTCCTTACATCTCCATATACGTATCAATATCACATATCCCTTACATATCACATATCCCTTACATATCCATATCGCATATCCCTTACATATCACATATCCCTTGCATATCACATATCATTATCACATATCCCTTACATATCCATATCACAAATCCATATCCCTTACATCGCCATATAGGTATCCACATCGCATATCCCTTACATATCCATATCCCTTACATATCCATATCCCTTACATATCCATATCCCTTACCCAGTGGAGATTTTAGCATGTAAATATTGGTGGGGAAAAAATAAAAGTGGGACGCATGCCAGCAAAGCCACGACACAACACTAAATGAATTGCACTATAACAACGGCCTACATAAAGCTGTCCCAACAGCAGTCCCAACATCTTACCGCTGCTACACCTGGCTATCAGCGGTGCCTTGTCTAGTAGCGAAACAGTTCATTCAGCCTCATTTCCTGACTTTAAAAAAACATAGCTGATATGGCTGACTTGCTGAAACAAATGTGGTTTCTAGCATAAGAGTACGACAAGCGGATAAGAGACAATCCGTAATTTCAATTAAGAAATTAAAGAGTGAGCTAGGACAGACGTAGTCAATATAACTATTTGTTTAGCACTTTTGAAATGTACAGCGACAGAATTCAGAACATGGGGCGTTCTTACAGTGTTCTCCCTATACACCAAGTCAGAACTGTAGGATAAATAAGGGGGGCATTTAAGCATACAATGAAAGTGCTTACAATATTCGATGATTACATTTCTCTAAAACTGGTTTTAGGCTACATGAGCACCACCAAGTCAGAACAGTAACAGTAGGCAAAATTAAGAGGGGTAAATAGACTGAATTATTATGGTGAGGCACATGGGCTACTAACACCTTAATATACCTTACTACACAACATAGACTTGTTTCTTAGCTACAGTGTACATATCTCCCTGGTATATTACATCATTTATGCAGCAGCATACAATACATTTTTGGACTCATCTTGTTGTGCTGTGCTCACTTGAACAGGAAGGTGGCGCCGCAGTCCTTCGTGGGCAAATTTTATCATCAAAGTCTGGCATTCTCTGGATTTATTGTGCTTTCAAAACAACTGGGAACTCTGAAATAAACAAGGTTGAATCACGATGGCGACATTGATCTTCAGATCGTACAGTGCCTTGCGAAAGTATTCGGCCCTCTTGAACTTTGCGACCTTTTGCCACATTTCAGGCTTCAAACATTCAAACACTTGTTGTTGATTCTTCACAAAAAATACAGTTTTATATATTTATGTTTGAAGCCTGAAATGTGGCAAAAGGTCGCAAAGTTCAAGGGGGCCGAATACTTTCGCAAGGCACTGTAGCTCTAGAAAGAGGCCGGATATACAATTCTGAGTTCGATGACCATTCAAAACGTATTTCCCCAGTTGGAGCTCGTTTATTCCCGACTTCCCAGTTGTCTTGAACTCACTGAAGTGAAGTTTTCGCAGTTCCGAGTTAAGAGTTGTTTTGAGCACGGCACAAATCATGCGTCATTGACAGCATGGCCAATGTTGAATGTTTATCATTTAAAGTTGGAAAAGCACCCCCTTAATCCCAGATTTGGGACCACACAGCCACTCTACTGAATAGCAGGCTAGTGATTGCTTTGCAATTCTTGCAGTTAGCCACTGTCACTGATTCCTTCCAAACCACTCATTCCTAAATTTGCGATTTCCAAGTTGTTGTGTAATGTTCATGTCCAATGGCTGATGAGCACCAATACATTTTATCTATAATTTCTCTTCATACGATAAGGATTTTAAAGGATTTGCAAGTAGATTGTCAACTTGATTCATGATGATGACTGCTAGCTAAGATTTTTAAAGTATGATGTTGACATGATCAATCCAAACTACTGTACATATAATGTGATTTGACGTCATTTTATCTGTAGCCATTGACCTTGAGCCTTCTTGGATGGGCACTTCTAATGTAACTCTATGGCAGCACCCAAGAGACTACAATTTTTTAACTCTACCCTTAGTGATGTATTGTCCCCATGAGTGACAGAACACTGAGCCAAACACAGTGCAACGCTCTGTATTTTCTGCTGGCTTGCCCCACCACCACAGAAAGCACTGAGCTCGGCTGAAACATATGTATTTTGGAGCTGTCTTACTCAAGAAAACAAAAAAGAGACCATGCAGCTTCATTAACTCAATAATGCCAGCAGCATACCACCCTGCATACCACTGCTGGTTTGCTTCTGAAGCTAAGCAGGGTTGGTCCTGGTCAGTACCTGAATGGGGGAGACCAGATGCTGCTGGAAGTGTTGTTGGAGGGCCAGTAGGAGGCACTCTTTCCTCTGGTCTAAAAAAAGAAATGTCCCAATGCCCCAGGGCAGTGATTGGGGACACTGCCCTGTGTAGGGTGCCGTCTTTCGGATGGGACGTTAAACAGGTATCCTGACTCTCTGAGGTCATTAAAGATCCCATGGCACTTATCGTAAGAGTAGGGGTGTTAACCCCGGTGTCTTGGCTAAATTCCCAATCTGGCCCTTGAACGATCACGGTCACCTAATAATCCCCAGTTTACAATTGGCTCATTCATCCCCCTCCTCTCCCCTGTAACTATTCCCCAGGTCGTTGCTGCAAATGAGAATGTGTTCTCAGTCAACTTACCTGGTAAAATAACGGATAAATAAACTCAATGATATATATATATATTTTACATTGTTTGCATACTAATATGTGACAGGTATTAATGCCAAAATTACTTGCAAAACAGGCAATCCCTCCAAAATGTGTATTATTTATTTATTTATTTCGCTAAAAATGTGGTGCTCAAAACAGGGGCTAAATGATGGGTCGCCACTGCCCTTACATATCTACTGTATATCACATATCCATATCCCTTACATTTCCATATCCCTTACATATCCATATCCCTTACATCTCCATATCTATATCACATATCCATATCCCTTACATTTCCATATCCCTTACATATCCATATCCCTTACATCTCCATATCTATATCACATATCCATATCCCTTACATATCCATATCTATATCACATATCCATACCGCTTACATTTCCATATCCCTTACATCTCCATATCTATATCACATATCCATATCCCTTACATATCCATATCCCTTACATCTCCATATCTATATCACATATCCATATCCCTTACATTTCCATATCCCTTACATATCCATATCCCTTACATCTCCATATCTATATCACATATCCATATCCCTTACATTTCCATATCTATATCACATATCCATACCGCTTACATTTCCATATCCCTTACATCTCCATATCTATATCACATATCCATATCCCTTACATCTCCATATCTATATCACATATCCATATCCCGTACATCTCCATATCTATATCACATATCCATATCCCTTACATTTCCATATCTATATCACATATCCCTTACATCTCCATATCTATATCACATATCCATATCCCTTACATTTCCATATCTATATCACATATCCCTTACATCTCCATATCTATATCACATATCCCTTACATCTCCATATCTATATCACATATCCATATATCACATATCCATATCCCTTACATCTCCATATCTATATCACATATCCATATCCCTTACATCTCCATATCCCTTACATCTCCATATCTATATCACATCTCCATATCCCTTACATCTCCATATCTATATCACATATCCCTTACATCTCCATATCCCTTACATCTCCATATCTATATCACATATCCCTTACATCTCCATATCTATATCACATATCCATATCCCTTACATCTCCATATCTATATCACATCTCCATATCCCTTACATCTCCATGTCCCTTACATCTCCATATCTATATCACATATCCATATCCCTTACATCTCCATATCTATATCACATCTCCATATCCCTTACATCTCCATATCTATATCACATCTCCATATCCCTTACATCTCCATATCTATATCACATATCCATATCCCTTACATCTCCATATCTATATCACATATTGTCACGCCTTGGTCATTGTATCTTGTGTTTTTGTTATATGTTTGGGTAGGCCAGGTGTGACATGGGTTTATATGTTTTATTTCGTATTGGGGTTTGTATTAATTGGGAGTGTGTATTATTAGGGGTGTGTCTAGTTAGGCTTGGCTGCCTGAGGCGATTCCTAATTGGAGTCAGCTGATTCTCGTTGTCTCGGATTGGGAACCGTATTTAGGCAGCCTGAGTGCGCGTTGTATTTCGTGGGTGATTGTACCTGTCTTAGTGTTAGTCACCAGATAGGCTGTATGAGTTTCATTCGTTTGTTGTTTTCTTCTTCCGTTATTTCATGTACCGTCTTAGCTTCATTAAAAGTCATGAGTAACCTACACGCTGCATTTCGGTCTGACTTACTTCGAACAACAGACGAATATCATTACAGAATCACCCACCACGATTCACAGACCGAGCAGCGTGTGAACTGGCAGGAGCTAAAGGAGGACGATATGGACGGCAGAAGCAGGGATTATACGACGTGGGAAGAAATCGACAGGTGGGCGTCTGACCCAGTGCGAGTGCAGGAGCCCGCCTGGGATTCCCTACAGCAATGCGAAGAGGGCTATACACGGATGGAATCGAAGAGCGAAAACCGTAGGTAACGGGGAAAGCGCAGAGAGAGAGTGGCAGAGTCAGGAGTCAGACCTGAGCCTACTCTCCCTGTTAATTGTGAGGAGCAGCAATATGAGGACTTCTGGTCTTGGGAGATGATATTAGACGGAAAAGGACCCTGGGCGCAGCCGGGAGAATATCGCCGTCCCAAGGAGGAAATAGAAGTAGCTAAAGCGGAGAGGCGTGAGTATGAGGAGGCAGCACTGCTACGCAGTTGGAAACCGGAAAGTCACCCCCAAAAAAATATTGGGGGGGGGCTAAAAGGGAGAATAGTTATGCCAGGTAGGAGACCTGCGCAAACTCCCTGTGCTTACCGGTGGGCTCGAGAGACCGGGCAGACACCGTGTTATGCTATGGAGCGCACGGTGTTTCCAGTGCGGGTGCAGAGCCAGCTGCGACACATACCAGCCCTTCCTATTGGCCGGGCTAGAGTGGGCATCGAGCCAGGTAAGCTTGGGCAGGCTCGGTGCTCTAGAGCTCCAGTGCGCCTGCACGGTCCGGTCTATCCAGAGCCACCTCTACACACCAGTCCTCCGGTAGCAGCTCCCCCGCACCAGGCTTCCTGTGCGTGTCCTCGCGCCAGTACCACCAGTTCCAGCACCACGCACCAGGCCTCCAGTGCGCCTCGCCTGTTCAGCGCAGCCAGTGCCTTTCTCCTCTCCTGCGCTGCCGGAGTCTCCTGTCTGTCCAGCGCCGCCAGTGCTCCCAGTCGGCCCAGCGCGTCCAGTGCGCCTCGCCTGTTTAGCGCAGCCAGAGCTTTCTCCTCTCCTGCGCTGCCGGAGTCTCCTGTCTGCCCAGCGCCGCCAGTCGGCCCAGCGTCACCAGTCTGCCAGGATCCGCCAGAAGTGCCAGTCTGCCCAGCGCCGCCAGAAGTGCCAGTCTGCCCAGCGCCGCCAGTGCCGCCAGTCTGCCCAGCGCCGCCAGTGCTCCCAGTCTGCCCAGCGCCGCCAGTGCTCCCAGTCTGCCCAGCGCCGCCAGTGCTCCCAGTCTGCCCAGCGCCGCCTGACAACCAGTCTCTTCCAGATCTGCCAGACAACCAGTCTCTTCCAGATCTGCCAGACAACCAGTCTCTTCCAGATCTGCCAGACAACCAGTCTCTTCCAGATCTGCCAGACAACCAGTCTCTTCCAGATCTGCCAGACAACCAGTCTCTTCCAGATCTGCCAGACAACCAGTCTCTTCTAGATCGGCCAGACAACCTGAATCATCCAGGTCCACCAGCCAGCCAGGATTTACCGGAGCCTACTACCTGCCTGAGCTTCCTCTCAGTACTGAGCTTCCTCTCAGTACTGAGCTTCCTCTCAGTACTGAGCCCTCTCAGTACTGAGCTTCCTCTCAGTACTGAGCTTCCTCTCAGTACTGAGCTTCCTCTCAGTACTAGGCTTCCTCTCTGTACTGGGCTCCCTCTCAGTACCGGGCTTCCCCTCAGTACTGGGCTGCTTCAGTCCCGGGCTGCTCCTCTGTCCCGGGCTGCCCCTCTGTCCCGAGCTGCCCCTCTGTCCCGAGCTGCCCCTCTGTCCCGAGCTGCCCCTCTGTCCCGAGCTGCCCCTCTGTCCCGAGCTGCCCTTCGTTATGTTGGGATCAGGGTGAGGACTATTAGGCCATGGTCGGCGGAGAAGGTGGATTATCCTAGGACGCGAAGGGGAGGAACTAGGACATTTATGGAGTGGGGTCCACGTCCCGAGCCAGAACCGCCACCATGGACAGACGCCCACCCGGACCCTCCCTATGCTCTTGAGGTGCGTCCCGGAGTCCGCACCTTAGGGGGGGGTTCTGTCACGCCTTGGTCATTGTATCTTGTGTTTTTGTTATATGTTTGGGTAGGCCAGGGTGTGACATGGGTTTATATGTTGTATTTCGTATTGGGGTTTGTATTAATTGGGAGTGTGTATTATTAGGGGTGTGTCTAGTTAGGCTTGGCTGCCTGAGGCGATTCCTAATTGGAGTCAGCTGATTCTCGTTGTCTCGGATTGGGAACCGTATTTAGGCAGCCTGAGTGCGCGTTGTATTTCGTGGGTGATTGTACCTGTCTTAGTGTTAGTCACCAGATAGGCTGTATGAGTTTCATTCGTTTGTTGTTTTCTTCTTCCGTTATTTCATGTACCGTCTTAGCTTCATTAAAAGTCATGAGTAACCTACACGCTGCATTTCGGTCTGACTTACTTCGAACAACAGACGAATATCATTACACATATCCCTTACATCTCCATATCTATATCACATATCCCTTACATCTCCATATCTATATCACATATCCCTTACATCTCCATATCTATATTTACATTTACATTTACATTTAAGTCATTTAGCAGACGCTCTTATCCAGAGCGACTTACAAATTGGTGCATACACCTTATGACAACCAGTGGAACAGCCACTTGCATCTAAATCTTGTTGGGGGGGGGTGAGAAGGGGGGTGAGAAGGATTACTTACCCTTACTTACCCTATCCTAGGTATTCCTTGAAGAGGTGGGGTTTCAGGTGTCTCCGGAAGGTGGTGATTGACTCCGCTGTCCTGGCGTCGTGAGGGAGTTTGTTCCACCATTGGGGGCCAGAGCAGCGAACAGTTTTGACTGGGCTGAGCGGGAACTGTACTTCCTCAGTGGTAGGGAGGCGAGCAGGCCAGAGGTGGATGAACGCAGTGTCCTTGTTTGGGTGTAGGGCCTGATCAGAGCCTGGAGGTACTGAGGTGCCGTTCCCCTCACAGCTCCGTGAGGCGAGCACCATGGTCTTGTAGCGGATGCGAGCTTCAACTGGAAGCCAGTGGAGAGAGCGGAGGAGCGGGGTGACGTGAGAGAACTTGGGAAGGTTGAACACCAGACGGGCTTACATCTCCATATCCCTTACATCTCCATATCTATATCACATATCCATATCCCTTACATCTCCATATCCCTTACATCTCCATATCTATATCACATATCCATATCCCTTACATCTCCATATCTATATCACATATCCATATCCCTTACATCTCCATATCTATATCACATATCCATATCCCTTACATCTCCATATCTATATCACATATCCATATCCCTTACATCTCCATATCTATATCACATCTCCATATCCCTTACATCTCCATATCTATATCACATATCCATATCCCTTACATCTCCATATCTATATCACATATCCCTTACATCTCCATATCTATATCACATATCCATATCCCTTACATCTACATATCTATATCACATATCCCTTACATCTCCATATCTATATCACATATCCATATCCCTTACATCTTCATATCTATATCACATATCCCTTACATCTCCATATCTATATCACATATCCATATCCCTTACATCTCCATATCTATATCACATATCCATATCCCTTACATCTCCATATCTATATCACATATCCATATCCCTTACATCTCCATATCCCTTACATCTCCATATCTATATGACATCTCCATATCCCTTACATCTCCATATCTATATCACATATCCATATCCCTTACATCTCCATATCCCTTACATCTCCATATCTATATGACATCTCCATATCCCTTACATCTCCATATCTATATCACATCTCCATATCCCTTACATCTCCATATCTATATCACATATCCCTTACATCTCCATATCTATATCACATATCCCTTACATCTCCATATCTATATCACATATCCCTTACATCTCCATATCTATATCACATATCCATATCCCTTACATCTCCATATCTATATCACATATCCATATCCCTTACATCTCCATATCTATATCACATATCCCTTACATCTCCATATCTATATCACATATCCATATCCTTACATCTCCATATATATATCACATATCCCTTACATCTCCATATCTATATCACATATCCCTTACATCTCCATATCTATATCACATATCCATATCCCTTACATCTCCATATATATATCACATATCCATATCCCTTACATCTCCATATCTATATCACATATCCCTTACATCTCCATATCTATATCACATATCCATATCCCTTACATCTCCATATATATATCACATATCCCTTACATCTCCATATATATATCACATATCCCTTACATCTCCATATCTATATCACATATCCCTTACATCTCCATATCTATATCACATATCCCTTACATCTCCATATCTATATCACATATCCATATCCCTTACATCTCCATATCCCTTACATCTCCATATCTATATCACATATCCATATCCCTTACATCTCCATATCTATATCACATCTCCATATCCCTTACATCTCCATATCTATATCACATATCCATATCCCTTACATCTCCATATCTATATCACATATCCACATATCAATATCCATTACATATCTATATCACATATACATATTCCTTACATATACATATCCCTTACATATCCATATCACATATCCATGTTACATATCAATCTCCCTTACATATCCATATCACATATTCATATCCATTACATATCTATATCACATATACATATTCATTACATATCAATCTCCCTTACATATCCATATCACATATCCATGTTACACATCAATCTCCCTTACATATCCATATCACATATACATATTCATTACGTATACATATCCCTTACACATCCATAACATTTACATTACATTTAAGTCATTTAGCAGACGCTCTTATCCAGAGCGACTTACAAATTGCTGCATTCACCTTATGACATCCAGTGGAACAGTCACTTTACAATAGTGCATCTAAATCTTTTAAGGGGGGTGAGAAGGATTACTTTATCCTATCCTAGGTTTTCCTTAAAGAGGTGGGGTTTCAGGTGTCTCCGGAAGGTGGTGATTGACTCCGCTGTCCTGGCATCGTGAGGGAGTTTGTTCCACCATTGGGGGCCAGAGCAGCGAACAGTTTTGACTGGGCTGAGCGGAACTGTACTTCCTCATAACACATATCTATACCCCTTACATATCCATATCACATATACCTTACATATCCATATCCCTTACGTCTCCATATCATAGTGTATATCTCTCATTCTATTTTTGGCCAAGAAATGAGCAATGTTTTCGACTGAAGAGACAATTATCAGCAAATGACAAAGAAAAGGTCCTTCATCATACATTAAACACACCAATTGTTTCTGTTTATTTTCCAACTCCACATTCGACAAGCAGGTGTCCACATATTTTTGGTAATGAAGTGTAGTTTTGGCCATATTGCTTTCACCACTGTCATCTATAGGGGACAACTATTTGGAATTAAATTGTTTTATAGGCTATGTCTTCACCAGAATAGCTGTTTTTATCTATGCATCACATTGCAGTAGACAAAGATAACCTTCTCATATCTCTACCTCACTGTTTCATGGCCCCGTTTCCCTGGTCTGGAAGAAGCCTTTCCATCAGTAAGGAGAGCACTCTAAAGACCTCTGTTACATCACCACCTCAGAAAAGGCTCATGTCAATCATTTATTCCCTCCCTTTTCCCAGAACTCTCCACTCACTGACGAGAGCAACACAGATCTGCACTTTCCTGGAGCTTGTCTGAAATATCCTTACTGCACACACACACACACACACACACACACACACACACACACACACACACACACACACACACACACACACACACACACACACACACACACACACACACACACACACGGGCCTGTCTGAAAAGCTCTATCGCGTTTACATTACCCCGCATTTATTTTCCTCACCACTGTCAAATGGTGTTACATCTTCCTCTTCTCCACCCGCAGATATACAGAGCCCAGCCTGGGGTTTAAATCACAGTACTGGAGGCATAATAACAAGAAACTCTCCCTATCCTTCTCCTGTTCAGACATGATAACGCTTTAAATCCATCAAATCACAGACTGCATCCTACTGTACAGTATAATGAACAATTGTTCACTACTTTGCAACTATACTCAACAACACTCAACTTGCTACTCAACTACAATGAACACATGTATATGTGTTTTTTTTTTAAGTGGCCATGGTAATAACTTACAATGCAACACACAATTGGAGCTAAGGCATTAGCACTCATTGGATGGCGAAAACAATACATGATCTAAACCCACAGGATCAGGAATAGAAAAGCTGAGCTTCTCTCTCAAGGCTGAGCTCAGAGCGCAACACAGATTTCTCTGAGAAATACATGTATGGTAAGAGAGGTGGGAGGGAGTATGTGTGTGAGAGAAGTAGAGAGAGGGGCAGAGACAAAGAGGGAGGGAGAGCGAGAACAACCAGAAGAAGTGGAGAGGGAAGAAGAGAGTGAGAGAGAAAAAAAGAGAGAGAGAGAGAGATGAAGTGGCTAACAAACACAAGGGGCTTGAGGGAGATGTCAGCTCTCATCAGACAAGCTATAGGAGAAGTGCTAAGGGGTGTGTGTGTGTGTGTGTATGTGTGTGTGTATGTGTGTGTGTGTGTGCATGCTTTCTGTGGGTGTGTATGTGAATGGTTACATCCATGCATGTGTGTGTGTGTGTGCTTATACATGCCTGGCTGTGTGCATGTACGGTAAAAGTCAAAAGTTTGGACATACCTACTCATTCAAGGGTTTTTCTTTATTTTTTCCTTATTTTCTACATTGTAGAATAATAGTGAATACATCAAAACTATGAAATAACACATATGGAATCAATGTAGTAACCCAAAAAGTGTTAAACAAATCAAAAACATATTTTAGATTCTTCAAAGTAGCCACCCTTTGCCTTGACGACAGCTTTGCACACTCTTGGCATTCTCTCAACCAGATTCACGATGTAGTCACCTGGAATGCATTTCAATTAACAATTGTACCTTGTTAAAAGTACATTTCTGGAATTTCTGAAAGGTCAGTCAATACAGAAAATGTCAAGAACCATCAAGTGGTAAGATGAAACTGTCTCTGTGGGAAGAGAGGCCCGTGACCATGCCATATGTGTGAGAGCAGACATCACCTCAGGCTCCAGAGTGTAGGGTCAGCCTTCACCTGTAGGTTTCACCTTGCTGCTCACACAGCGCAGGGGTCAAAGGGCACTCAATCAAAGCAGGAAGTGGCCCTGAGGCAGCAGGAGGCCTATAGCCTAGTATGACTAGTGCTATCAGGGATCCTTGGGACATCCATAACTTAAACCCTACACTCTTAGAAAAAGAGGTTCCAAAATGGTTATTTGGCTGTCCCACTAGGAGAACCCTCTTTGTTTGCAGGAAGTACCCTTTCTGGTTCCAGGTAGAACCCTTTTGGGTTCCATGTAGAACTCTCTGGGGGTTTTACCTGGAACCAAAAGGGTTCTACCTAGTACCAAAACGGGTTCTACAAAGGCTTCTCCTATGGGGACAAAGAACCCTTTTAGGTTCTAGATAACACTTTTTTCTAAGAGTGTAACCATAACCCTTACCTTTACCAGGATGACAGGTGGCCTAGCGGTTAAGAGCATTGGGCCAGTAACCAAAATGTCGCTGGTTCGTATCCCCGAGCCAGCAAGGTGAGTTCCTGGACTATAGTCAATACAAGCATTTCTAAAACTAAGAGCATTGTATTTGGTTCAAATCATACCCTATGTTCTAGACCTCAGCTGAATCTGGTAATGAATGGTGTGACTGTTGAACAAGTTGAGGAGACTAAGTTACTTGGTCTTATCTTAGATTATAAACTGTCATGGTCAAAACATATAGATTCAATGGTTGTGAAGATGGGGAGAGGTCTGTCCGTAATGAAAAGATGCTCTGCCTTTTTGACACCACACTCCACAAATCAAGTCCTGCAGGCTCTAGTTTTGTCTCATTGACGTCCAGTAGTGTGGTTGAGTGCTGCAAGGAAAGACCAAGTTAAGCTGCAGCTGCCCAGAACCAAGCGGCACATCTTGCTCTTCATTGTAATCAGAGGGCTGATATAAATACTATGCATGTCAGTCTCTCTTGGCTAAGAGTTGAGAGACTGACTGCTTCACTTTTTCTTTTAATAAGAAAATTCCAAATTGTTTGCATAGTCAACTTACACACAGCTCTGACACACACACTTACCCCACCAGACATGCCACCAGGGATCTTTTCACAGTCTCCAAATCCCAAACAATTCAAGAAAACTTACAATATTATAGAGCCATTATTGCATGGAACTCCCTTCCATCTCATATTGCTCAAATGAACAGCAAACCGGATTTAAAAACCAGATAAAGCAACACCTACTTAGATAGTGTGTGTCTTTTTAAATGGATGTAGTTCTGATCTTGTCTATTGATGTTCTGTATTATGTCATGTTTAATGTTTTATGTGGACCCCAGGAAGAGTAGCTGATGCTTTCGTAATAGCTAATGGGGACTCTAATAAAATACCAAATACCAAGCATTCACACCTGATTCAAATAATCAGGTAGGGCTGATCCTAGATCTGTGGCTACATGCTACTTTTACCTGCAGCTGTATTCCAATAGACCAACATGCAAGGCAAGAGACAAGTCTGATGAGCATAGTTAGTTCCATTAGTTGACTATTACATCAAACAGGACACCTTTTTATTCTTTTTTACCTTTTTGTCTCCCCACTATTCAGTTCAGAACTGAGCCTGAGTGGGGAGTGAGGTCCTGGAGCCAGATAGCCTGTGGAGTGCTAGGAGTCTCTGTCCATCCCACTCAACAAAGCCCCGTTAGAATCTCTCTCCTCAACACTCTCACTACAGGCATCTCTCTCCTCAACACTGTCTCCTCAGGCATCTCTCTCCTCAACACTGTCTCCTCAGGCATCTCTCTCCTCAACACTGTCTCCTCAGGCATCTCCCTCCTCAACACTCTCCTCAGGCATCTCTCTCCTCAACACTGTCTCCTCAGGAATCTCTCTCCTCAACACTCTCCTCAGGCATCTCTCTCATCAACACTCTCCTCAGGCATCTCTGTCCTCAACACTGTCTCCTCAGGCATCTCTCTCCTCAACACTGTCTCCTCAGGCATCTCTGTCCTCAACACTCTCACTACAGGCATCTCTCTCCTCAACACTGTCTCCTCAGGCATCGCTCCTCAACACTGTCTCCTCAGGCATCTCTCTCCTCAGGCATCTCTCTCCTCAGGCATCTCTCTCCTCAGGCATCTCTCTCCTCAACACTCTCACTACAGGGATCTCTCTCAACACTCTCACTACATGCAACTCTCTCCTCAACACTGTCTCCTCAGGCATTTCTCTCCTCAACACTGTCTCCTCAGGCATCTCTCCCTCAACACTGTCTCCTCAGGCATCTCTCCTCAACACTGTCTCCTCAGGCATCTCTCTCCTCAACACTGTCTCCTCAGGCATCTCTCCCTCAACACTGTCTCCTCAGGCATTTCTCTCCTCAACACTGTCTCCTCAGGCATCTCTCTCCTCAACACTGTCTCCTCAGGCATCTCTCCTCAACACTGTCTCCTCAGGCATCTCTCTCCTCAACACTGTCTCCTCAGGCATCTCTCTCCTCAACACTCTCACTACAGGCATCTCTCTCCTCAACACTCTCACTACAGGCATCTCTTGTCAGGACCCGGTTACTCCCGGGTCTCCAGAGTCAGAAACAGTCACTTAACCAACTGAGCCACGAAAGTCAGCAGAACCCAGAAGATGAGGCAGACACAGCAGTACTTGAGACGGTGTATTTAATTAAGTAAAAAATGAAGTTCTTCAGGAAAACATGTAACTCCACAACCTCAAAAGGAATCCTACAAGAACAAAGGTAATCCTCCAAGACAAAAAAGGTAAATCCACAAGGTGGAAGGTAAAGCACAAAAAGCCTCAAAAGATACTCAAAAAACAAACAAACAAGAACAAAAAACAGAATTCCACAAGAGAGTCCACCGGGAACAACAAGAGTTCTCAGAGTACTAGGGCTGGGTGCTAACATACAAACACATAGCAAAGAACAGAGGAAAACAAAGGGTTTAAATACAATCAGGGGAAACGAGGCACAGGTGCAAATAATAATGGGGATCAAGGGAAAACAAAAGGTCAAAAGGCACAATGGGGGCATCTAGTGACCAAAACCGGAACAACCCTGGCCAAACTGTGTCCTGAAATCTCTCTCCTCAACACTCTCACTTCAGGCATCTCTCTCCTCAACACTGTCTCCTCAGGCATCTCTCTCCTCAACACTCTCACTACAGACATCTCTCTCCTCAACACTGTCTCCTCAGGCATCTCTCTCCTCAACACTCTCACTACAGGCATCTCTCTCCTCAACACTGTCTCCTCAGGCATCTCTCTCCTCAACACTCTCACTACAGACATCTCTCTCCTCAACACTGTCTCCTCAGGCATCTCTCTCCTCAACACTCTCACAACAGGCATCTCTCTCAACACTCTCACTACATGCAACTCTCTCCTCAACACTGTCTCCTCAGGCATCTCTCTCCTCAACACTCTCACTACAGGCATCTCTCTCCTCCACACTCTCACTACAGGCATCTCTCTCCTCAACACTGTCTCCTCAGGCATCTCTCTCCACAACACTCTCACTACAGACATCTCTCTCCTCAGCACTGTCTCCTCAGGCATCTCTCTCCACTCAACACTGTCTCCTCAACACTCTCCTCAGGCATCTCTCTCCCCAACACTGTCTCCTCAGGCATCTCTCTCCTCAACACTGGCTCCTCAGGCATCTCTCTCCTCAACACTCTCACTACAGGCATCTCTCTCCTAAACACTGTCTCCTCAGGCATCTCTTTACTCAACACTGTCTCCTCAGGCATCTCTCTCCTCAACACTCTCACTACAGGCATTTCTCTCCTCAACACTCTCCTCAGGCATCTCTCTCCCAACACTGTCTCCTCAGGCATCTCTCTCCTCAACACTGGCTCCTCAGGCATCTCTCTCCTCAACACTCTCACTACAGGCATCTCTCTCCTCAACACTGTCTCCTCAGGCATCTCTCTCCTCAACACTCCCACTACAGACATCTCTCTCCTCAACACTGTCTCATCAGGCATCTCTCTCCTCAACACTGTCTCCTCAGGCATCTCTCTCCTCAACACTGTCTCCTCAGGCATCTCTCCTCAACACTGTCTCCTCAGGCATCTCCCTCCTCAACACTCTCCTCAGGCATCTCTCTCCTCAACACTGTCTCCTCAGGCATCTCTCTCCTCAACACTGTATCCTCAGGCATCTCTCTCCTCAACACTGTCTCCTCAGGCATCTCTCTCCTCAACACTGTCTCCTCAGGCATCTCTCTCCTCAACACTGTCTCCTCAGGCATCTCTCTCCTCAACACTGTCTCCTCAGGCATCTCTCTCCTCAACACTGTCTCCTCAGGCATCTCTCTCCTCAACACTGTCTCCTCAGGCATCTCTCTCCTCAACACTCTCACTACAGACATCTCTCTCCTCAACACTGTCTCCTCAGGCATCTCTCCTCAACACTGTCTCCTCGGGCATCTCCCTCCTCAACACTCTCCTCAGGCATCTCTCTCCTCAACACTGTCTCCTCAGGCATCTCTCTCCTCAACACTGTCTCCTCAGGCATCTCTCTCCTCAACACTCTCACTACAGACATCTCTCTCCTCAACACTGTCTCCTCAGGCATCTCCCTCCTCAACACTCTTCTCAGGCATCTCTCTCCTCAACACTCTCACTACAGGCATCTCTCTCCTCAACACTCTCACTACAGGCATCTCTCTCCTCAACACTGTCTCCCCAGGCATCTCCCTCCTCAACACTCTCCTCAGGCATCTCTCTCCTCAACACTCTCACTACAGGCATCTCTCTCCTCAACACTGTCTCCTCAGGCATCTCCTCCTCAACACTCTCCTCAGGCATCTCTCTCCTCAACACTGTCTCCTCAGGCATCTCTCTCCTCAACACTCTCACGACAGGCATCTCTCAACACTCTCACTACATGCAACTCTCTCCTCAACACTGTGTCCTCAGGCATTTCTCTCCTCAACACTGTCTCCTCAGGCATCTCTCCTCAACACTGTCTCCTCAGGCATCTCCCTCCTCAACACTCTCCTCAGGCATCTCTCTCCTCAACACTGTCTCCTCAGGCATCTCTCTCCTCAGGCATCTCTCTCCTCAACACTCTCACTACAGGCAACTCTCTCCTCAACACTGTGTCCTCAGGCATTTCTCTCCTCAACACTGTCTCCTCAGGCATTTCTCTCCTCAACACTGTCTCCTCAGGCATCTCTCTCCTCAACACTCTCACTACAGGCATCTCTCTCCTCAACACTCTCACTACAGGCATCTCTCTCCTCAACACTCTCACTACAGACATCTCTCTCCTCAGCACTGTCTCCTCAGGCATCTCTCTCCTCAACACTGTCTCCTCAGGCATCTCTCTCCTCAACACTGTCTCCTCAGGCATCTCCTCCTCAACACTCTTCTCAGGCATCTCTCTCCTCAACACTCTCACTACAGGCATCTCTCTCCTCAACACTGTCTCACTACAGGCATCTCTCTCCTCAACACTGTCTCCCCAGGCATCTCCCTCCTCAACACTCTCACGACAGGCATCTCTCAACACTCTCACTACATGCAACTCTCTCCTCAACACTGTGTCCTCAGGCATTTCTCTCCTCAACACTGTCTCCTCAGGCATCTCTCCTCAACACTGTCTCCTCAGGCATCTCTCTCTCAACACTGTCTCCTCAGGCATCTCCCTCCTCAACACTGTCTCCTCAGGCATCTCTCTCCTCAACACTGTCTCCTCAGGCATCTCTCCTCAACACTGTCTCCTCAGGCATCTCTCTCCTCAACACTGTCTCCTCAGGCATCTCTCTCCTCAACACTGTCTCCTCAGGCATCTCTCTCCTCAACACTGTCTCCTCAGGCATCTCTCTCCTCAACACTGTCTCCTCAGGCATCTCTCTCCTCAACACTGTCTCCTCAGGCATCTCTCTCCTCAACACTGTCTCCTCAGGCATCTCTCTCCTCAACACTGTCTCCTCAGGCATCTCTCTCCTCAACACTGTCTCCTCAGGCATCTCTCTCCTCAACACTCTCACTACAGACATCTCCCTCCTCAACACTGTCTCCTCAGGCATCTCTCTCCTCAACACTCTCACTACAGGCATCTCTCTCCTCAACACTCTCACTACAGGCATCTCTCTCCTCAACACTCTCACTACAGGCATCTCTCTCCTCAACACTGTCTCCACAGGCATCTCTCTCCTCAACACTCTCACTTCAGGCATCTCTCTCCTCAGCACTGTCTCCTCAGGCATCTCTCTCTTCAACACTCTCACGACAGACATCTCTCTCCTCAACACTGTCTCCTCAGGCATCTCTCTCCTCAACACTCTCACTACAGGCATCTCTCTCCTCAACACTCTCACTACAGGCATCTCTCTCCTCAACACTCTCTCCTCAGGCATCTCTCTCCTCAACACTGTCTCACTACAGGCATCTCTCTCCTCAACACTGTCTCACTACAGGCCTACATTTGACTATCTCTGCCCTTGGTTTGTTAAGCGAAGCAGCTGCAGTCGAAGAACATCACCTGTCTGGAAAGCACATGACCATCTGATCATTTATCACTCCAGTGTTAATCTGCAAAATTGTAATTATTCGCCTACCTCCTCATGCCTTTTGCACACCATGTATATAGACTCCCTTTTTTTCTACTGTGTTATTGACTTGTTAATTGTTTACTCCATGTGTAACTCTGTGTTGTCTGTTCACACTGCTATGCTTTATCTTGGCCAGGTCGCAGTTGCAAATGAGAACTTGTTCTCAACTAGCCTACCTGGTTAAATAAAGGTGAAATAAAATAAAATAAAACATCATCAGCTCCAAGAACAATTCAAGGCAGCACATGTATAACAGAGTGACAAACGCAGTAATTAGATGGTTAGGACATTTGTGACTCATAGCTCAAGGCGAGAGAGACTTTTCACAGCTTTCATAGCTTGACAAGTAGGACTAATACAGTACCTTTCATGCGTGAAGTAATCGGATGGATTTCTGAGAAACTGGTTTGAACTGTGTGATGTAGACTGGAGTTATAGAGGATTTCAGAGCATGTGGCATAGACTTATGCTGGAGTTATAATGCATGTATACCGCTCGGAATAAAATAAATTGAATGATATTCAGATTTCCTAATTCACTGAAAAAAGAAATCACAGTGCACACAGGGAGCAGCCAGCCATCTGAATTTACACACCGAGCTACAAACATACACAAATTGAGAGAAATAAACGACACATACGGAGTGAAAGGTTGCAAGAAAATCAACAGCAGTGGCAAATCAGACAACAACAAAAAACAACAGCAACAAAAACATCCCTCTTTTGGCTGAAAATCATTCTGGTGTTGCCATGGTGAGGGGGTCCTGTGCTTGAATATAACTGTCACAGTGACATCATCCCATCCAAACATTGCCAAGCATTTAGGACGGGTGTCATGGGCTGAATAATACAGTGAGGAAACATAATGGGATGCTGCTTAAACACTTAGTGTTGATACATTCTAGATGGACCATAGAGAGTTGCTGGAGTCTAGCCAGTGCCGGTCAGTGCTTAATTTGTAAGTCGGGAGGTGCCCGAACAAAGAGTGAGCTTGAGACGTACCAGAACTCATTAAAAAAATCCCCTTTATAATAAAGCATTGCATGCATATTATAGCATTTGCGTAGAGGCATACAGCAGTAGATTAGAGGCATACAGCAGTAGATTACAGCAGGCATACAACAGTAGAGTAGAGGCATACAGCAGTAGAGTAGAGGGATACAGCAGTAGAGTAGAGGCATACAGCAGTAGAGTAGAGGCATACAGCAGTAGAGTAGAGGCATACAGCAGTAGAGTAGAGGCATACAGCAGTAGAGGAGTGACAGGCATACAGCAGTAGAGTAGCAGTAGAGTAGTGGCATACAGCAGTAGTAGGGCATACAGCAGTAGAGTAGGGCATACAGCAGTAGAGTAGTGACATACAGTAGTAGAGTAGAGGCATACAGCAGTAGAGGAGTGACATACAGTAGTAGAGTAGAGGCATACAGCAGTAGAGGAGTGACATACAGCAGTAGAGTAGAGTCATACAGCAGTAGAGGAGTGACATACAGCAGTAGAGGCATACAGCAGTAGAGGCGGCATACAGTGGCATACAGCAGTAGAGTAGTGGCATACAGCAGTAGAGTAGTGGCATACAGCAGTAGAGTAGTGGCATACAGCAGTAGAGGCATACAGCAGTAGAGTAGTGGCATACAGCAGTAGAGTAGAGGCATACGCAGTAGAGTAGTGGCATACAGCAGTAGAGGAGTGACATGCAGCAGTAGAGGAGGGACATACAGCAGTAGATGAGTGGCATACAGCAGTAGAGTAGTGGCATACAGCAGTAGAGTAGTGGCTTACAGCAGTAGAGGAGTGGCATACAGCAGTAGAGTAGAGGCATACAGCAGTAGAGTAGAGGCATACAGCAGTAGAGTATACAGGCATACAGCAGTAGAGTAGAGGCATACAGCAGTAGAGTAGCGGCATACAGCAGTAGAGGAGTGACATACAGCAGTAGAGTAGTGGCATACAGCAGTAGAGGCATACTGCAGTAGAGGAGTGGCATACAGCAGTAGAGTAGTGGTTTACAGCAGTAGAGTAGTGGCATAGAGCAGTAGAGTAGTGGCATACAGCAGTAGAGTAGAGGCATACAGCAGTAGAGTAGTGGCATACAGCAGTAGAGGAGTGACATACAGCAGTAGAGTAGAGGCATACAGCAGTAGAGGATGACATACAGCAGTAGAGTCGAGGCATACATCAGTAGAGTCGAGGCATACAGCAGTAGAGTAGAGGCATACAGCAGTAGAGTAGAGGCATACAGCAGTAGGAGTGGCATACAGCAGTAGAGTAGTGGCATACAGCAGTAGAGTAGTGGCATACAGCAGTAGAGTTGTGGCATACGGCAGTAGAATAGTGGCATACAGCAGTAGAGGAGTGGCATACAGCAGTAGAGGAGAGGCATACGCAGTAGAGTAGTGGCATACAGCAGTAGAGGAGTGACATACAGTAGTAGAGTAGAGGCATACAGCAGTAGAGGAGTGACATACAGCAGTAGAGTAGTGGCATACAGCAGTAGAGGAGTGGCATACAGCAGTAGAGTAGTGGCATACAGCAGTAGAGTAGTGGCATACAGCAGTAGAGTAGAGGCATACAGCAGTAGAGTGGAGGCATACAGCAGTAGAGGCATACAGTAGTAGAGGCATACAGTAGTAGAGTAGAGGCATACAGCAGTAGAGTAGAGGCATACAGCAGTAGAGTAGAGGCATACAGCAGTAGAGTAGAGGCATACAGCAGTAGAGTAGAGGCATACAGCAGTAGAGGAGTGACATACAGCAGTAGAGTAGTGGCATACAGCAGTAGAGGAGGCATACAGCAGTAGAGGGCATACAGTAGAGTACAGCATACAGCAGTAGAGTAGTGGTTTACAGCAGTAGAGTAGTGGCATAGAGTAGAGTACAGCAGTAGTGGGCATACAGCAGTAGAGTAGCAGTAGAGTAGTGGCATACAGCAGTAGAGTAGTGGCATACAGCAGTAGAGTAGAGGCATACAGCAGTAGAGGAGTGGCATACAGCAGTAGAGGAGTGACATACAGCAGTAGAGTAGTGGCATACAGCAGTAGAGTAGTGGCATACAGCAGTAGAGTAGTGACATACAGCAGAAGAGTAGTGGCATACAGCAGTAGAGTAGTGGCATACAGCAGTAGAGTAGAGGCATACAGCAGTAGAGGAGTGGCATACAGCAGTAGAGGAGTGACATACAGCAGTAGAGTAGAGGCATACAGCAGCAAGGATGACATACAGCAGTAGAGTCGAGGCATACAGCAGTAGAGTCGAGGCATACAGCAGTAGAGTAGAGGCATACAGCAGTAGAGTAGAGGCATACAGCAGTAGGAGTGGCATACAGCAGTAGAGTAGTGGCATACAGCAGTAGAGTAGTGGCATACAGCAGTAGAGTTGTGGCATACGGCAGTAGAATAGTGGCATACAGCAGTAGAGGAGTGGCATACAGCAGTAGAGGAGAGGCATACGCAGTAGAGTAGTGGCATACAGCAGTAGAGGAGTGACATACAGTAGTAGAGTAGAGGCATACAGCAGTAGAGGAGTGACATACAGTAGTAGAGTAGTGGCATACAGCAGTAGAGGAGTGGCATACAGCAGTAGAGTAGTGGCATACAGCAGTAGAGTAGTGGCATACAGCAGTAGAGTAGAGGCATACAGCAGTAGAGTGGAGGCATACAGCAGTAGAGGCATACAGTAGTAGAGGCATACAGTAGTAGAGTAGAGGCATACAGCAGTAGAGTAGAGGCATACAGCAGTAGAGTAGTGGCATGCAGCAGTAGAGGGAAGACATACAGCAGTAGAGTAGTGGCATACAGGAGTAGAGGCATACAGCAGTAGAGAAGTGGCATACAGCAGTAGAGTAGTGGCATACAGCAGTAGAGTAGTGGCATACAGCAGTAGAGTAGTGGCATACAGCAGTAGAGTAGTGGCATACAGCAGTAGAGTAGAGGCATACAGCAGTAGAGTAGAGGCATACAGCAGTAGAGTAGAGGCATACAGCAGTAGAGTAGAGGCATACAGCAGTAGAGTTGAGGCATACAGCAGTAGAGGAGTGACATACAGCAGTAGAGTAGAGGCATACAGCAGTAGAGTACAGGCTTACAGCAGTAGGAATGGCAGACAGCAGTAGAGTAGAGGCATACAGCAGTAGAGTAGTGGCATACAGCAGTAGAGTAGCGGCATACAGCAGTATAGTAGAGGCATACAGCAGTAGAGTAGAGGCATACAGCAGTAGGAGTGGCATACAGCAGTAGAGTAGTGGCATACAGCAGTAGAGTAGTGGCTTACAGGAGTACAGTAGTGGCATACAGCAGTAGAGGCATACAGCAGTAGAGTAGTGGCATACAGCAGTAGAGTAGTGGCATACAGCAGTAGAGTAGTGGCATACAGCAGTAGAGTAGAGGCATACGCAGTAGAGTAGTGGCATACAGCAGTAGAGGAGTGACATACAGTAGTAGAGAAGGGGCTTACAGCAGCAGAGGAGTGGCATACAGCAGTAGAGTAGTGGCATACAGCAGTAGAGGAGTGGCATACAGCAGTAGAGTAGTGGCATACAGCAGTAGAGTAGTGGCATACAGCAGTAGAGTAGAGGCATACAGCAGTAGAGTGGAGGCAAACAGCAGTAGAGGCATACAGTAGTAGAGGCATACAGTAGTAGAGTAGAGGCATACAGCAGTAGAGTAGAGGCATACAGCAGTAGAGTAGAGGCATACAGCAGTAGAGTATAGGCATACAGCAGTAGAGTAGAGGCATACAGCAGTAGAGTAGCGGCATACAGCAGTAGAGGAGTGGCATACAGCAGTAGAGGCATACTGCAGTAGAGGAGTGGCATACAGCAGTAGAGTAGTGGTTTACAGCAGTAGAGTAGTGGCATAGAGCAGTAGAGTAGTGGCATACAGCAGTAGAGTAGAGGCATACAGCAGTAGAGTAGTGGCATACAGCAGTAGAGTAGTGGCGTACAGCAGTAGAGTAGAGTCATACAGCAGTAGAGGAGTGGCATACAGCAGTAGAGGAGTGACATACAGTAGTAGAGTAGTGGCTTACAGCAGTAGAGTAGTGGCATACAGCAGTAGAGTAGTGACATACAGCAGAAGAGTAGTGGCATACAGCAGTAGAGTAGTGGCATACAGCAGTAGAGTAGAGGCATACAGCAGTAGAGGAGTGGCATACAGCAGTAGAGGAGTGACATACAGCAGTAGAGTAGAGGCATACAGCAGCAGAGGATGACATACAGCAGTAGAGTCGAGGCATACATCAGTAGAGTCGAGGCATACAGCAGTAGAGTAGAGGCATACAGCAGTAGAGTAGAGGCATACAGCAGTAGGAGTGGCATACAGCAGTAGAGTAGTGGCATACAGCAGTAGAGTAGTGGCATACAGCAGTAGAGTTGTGGCATACGGCAGTAGAATAGTGGCATACAGCAGTAGAGGAGTGGCATACAGCAGTAGAGGAGTGGCATACAGCAGTAGAGTAGTGGCATACAGCAGTAGAGGAGTGACATACAGTAGTAGAGTAGAGGCATACAGCAGTAGAGGAGTGACATACAGTAGTAGAGTAGTGGCATACAGCAGTAGAGGAGTGGCATACAGCAGTAGAGTAGTGGCATACAGCAGTAGAGTAGTGGCATACAGCAGTAGAGTAGTGGCATACAGCAGGAGAGGAGAGGCATACAGCAGTAGAGTGGAGGCATACAGCAGTAGAGGCATACAGTAGTAGAGGCATACAGTAGTAGAGTAGAGGCATACAGCAGTAGAGTAGTGGCATACAGCAGTAGAGTAGTGGCATACAGCAGTAGAGTAGTGGCATACAGCAGTAGAGGCATACAGCAGTAGAGTAGAGGCATACAGCAGTAGAGTAGAGGCATACAGCAGTAGGGTAGAGGCATACAGCAGTAGAGTAGAGGCATACAGCAGTAGAGTTGAGGCATACAGCAGTAGAGGAGTGACATACAGCAGTAGAGTAGAGGCATACAGCAGTAGAGTACAGGCATACAGCAGTAGAGTAAAGGCATACAGCAGTAGGAATGGCAGACAGCAGTAGAGTAGAGGCATACAGCAGTAGAGTAGTGGCATACAGCAGTAGAGTAGCGGCATACAGCAGTATAGTAGAGGCATACAGCAGTAGAGTAGAGGCATACAGCAGTAGGAGTGGCATACAGCAGTAGAGTAGTGGCATACAGCAGTAGAGTAGTGGCTTACAGGAGTACAGTAGTGGCATACAGCAGTAGAGGCATACAGCAGTAGAGTAGTGGCATACAGCAGTAGAGTAGTGGCATACAGCAGTAGAGTAGTGGCATACAGCAGTAGAGTAGAGGCATACGCAGTAGAGTAGTGGCATACAGCAGTAGAGGAGTGACATACAGTAGTAGAGTAGGGGCTTACAGCAGCAGAGGAGTGGCATACAGCAGTAGAGTAGTGGCATACAGCAGTAGAGTAGTGGCTTACAGCAGTAGAGGAGTGGCATACAGCAGTAGAGTAGAGGCATACAGCAGTAGAGTAGAGGCATACAGCAGTAGAGGCATACAGCAGTAGAGTAGAGGCATACAGCAGTAGAGTAGAGGCATACAGCAGTAGAGGCATACAGCAGTAGAGGAGTGACATACAGTAGTAGAGTAGGGGCTTACAGCAGCAGAGGAGTGGCATACAGCAGTAGAGTAGTGGCATACAGCAGTAGAGTAGTGGCTTACAGCAGTAGAGGAGTGGCATACAGCAGTAGAGTAGAGGCATACAGCAGTAGAGGCATACAGCAGTAGAGTAGAGGCATACAGCAGTAGAGGCATACAGCAGTAGAGTAGTGGCATACAGCAGTAGAGGAGTGACATACAGCAGTAGAGTAGTGGCATACAGCAGTAGAGTAGTGGCATACAGCAGTAGAGTAGAGTCATACAGCAGTAGAGGAGTGGCATACAGCAGTAGAGGAGTGACATACAGTAGTAGAGTAGTGGCTTACAGCAGTAGAGTAGTGGCATACAGCAGTAGAGTAGTGACATACAGCAGAAGAGTAGTGGCATACAGCAGTAGAGTAGTGGCATACAGCAGTAGAGTAGAGGCATACAGCAGTAGAGGAGTGGCATACAGCAGTAGAGGAGTGACATACAGCAGTAGAGTAGAGGCATACAGCAGTAGAGGATGACATACAGCAGTAGAGTCGAGGCATACATCAGTAGAGTCGAGGCATACAGCAGTAGAGTAGAGGCATACAGCAGTAGAGTAGAGGCATACAGCAGTAGGAGTGGCATACAGCAGTAGAGTAGTGGCATACAGCAGTAGAGTAGTGGCATACAGCAGTAGAGTTGTGGCATACAGCAGTAGATACAGCAGTAGTGGCATACAGCAGTAGAGGAGAGGCATACAGCAGTAGAGTAGTGGCATACAGCAGTAGAGGAGTGACATACAGTAGTAGAGTAGTGGCATACAGCAGTAGAGGGTGACATACAGCAGTAGAGTAGTGGCATACAGCAGTAGAGTAGTGGCATACAGCAGTAGAGGAGTGGCATACAGCAGTAGAGTAGTGGCATACAGCAGTAGAGTGAGCATACAGCAGTAGGAGTGGCATACAGCAGTAGAGTAGTGGCATACAGCAGTAGAGTAGTGGCATACAGCAGTAGAGTTGTGGCATACAGCAGTAGAATAGTGGCATACAGCAGTAGAGGAGTGGCATACAGCAGTAGAGGAGAGGCATACGCAGTAGTGGCATACAGCAGTAGAGGAGTGACATACAGTAGTAGAGTAGAGGCATACAGCAGTAGAGTAGTGGCATACAGCAGTAGAGTAGTGGCTTACAGCAGTAGAGGAGTGGCATACAGCAGTAGAGTAGAGGCATACAGCAGTAGAGGCATACAGCAGTAGAGTAGAGGCATACAGCAGTAGAGTAGAGGCATACAGCAGTAGAGGCATACAGCAGTAGAGTAGTGGCATACAGCAGTAGAGGAGTGACATACAGCAGTAGAGTAGTGGCATACAGCAGTAGAGTAGTGGCATACAGCAGTAGAGTAGAGTCATACAGCAGTAGAGGAGTGGCATACAGCAGTAGAGGAGTGACATACAGCAGTAGAGTAGTGGCTTACAGCAGTAGAGTAGTGGCATACAGCAGTAGAGTAGTGACATACAGCAGAAGAGTAGTGGCATACAGCAGTAGAGTAGTGGCATACAGCAGTAGAGTAGAGGCATACAGCAGTAGAGGAGTGGCATACAGCAGTAGAGGAGTGACATACAGCAGTAGAGTAGAGGCATACAGCAGTAGAGGATGACATACAGCAGTAGAGTCGAGGCATACATCAGTAGAGTCGAGGCATACAGCAGTAGAGTAGAGGCATACAGCAGTAGAGTAGAGGCATACAGCAGTAGGAGTGGCATACAGCAGTAGAGTAGTGGCATACAGCAGTAGAGTTGTGGCATACGGCAGTAGAATAGTGGCATACAGCAGTAGAGGAGTGGCATACAGCAGTAGAGGAGAGGCATACAGCAGTGAGGTAGTGGCATACAGCAGTAGAGGAGTGACATACAGTAGTAGAGTAGAGGCATACAGCAGTAAAGGTGACATACAGCAGTAGAGTAGTGGCATACAGCAGTAGAGTAGTGGCATACAGCAGTAGAGGAGTGGCATACAGCAGTAGAGTAGTGGCATACAGCAGTAGAGTAGAGGCATACAGCAGTAGAGTGGAGGCATACAGCAGTAGAGGCATACAGTAGTAGAGGCATACAGTAGTAGAGTAGTGGCATACAGCAGTAGAGTAGTGGCATACAGCAGTAGAGTAGTGGCATACAGCAGTAGAGGGAAGACATACAGCAGTAGAGTAGTGGCATACAGGAGTAGAGGCATACAGCAGTAGAGAGTGGCATACAGCAGTAGAGTAGTTGCATACAGCAGTAGAGTAGTGGCATACAGCAGTAGAGTAGTGGCATACAGCAGTAGAGTAGAGGCATACAGCAGTAGAGTAGAGGCATACAGCAGTAGAGTAGAGGCATACAGCAGTAGAGGAGTGACATACAGCAGTAGAGTAGAGGCATACAGCAGTAGAGTACAGGCATACAGCAGTAGAGTAAAGGCATACAGCAGTAGGAATGGCAGACAGCAGTAGAGTAGAGGCATACAGCAGTAGAGTAGAGGCATACAGCAGTAGAGTAGTGGCATACAGCAGTAGAGTAGAGGCATACAGCAGTAGGAGTGGCATACAGCAGTAGAGTAGTGGCATACAGCAGTAGAGTAGTGGCTTACAGGAGTATAGTAGAGGCATACAGCAGTAGAGTAGAGGCATACAGCAGTAGAGTAGAGGCATACAGCAGTAGGAGTGGCATACAGCAGTAGAGTAGTGGCATACAGCAGTAGAGTAGTGGCTTACAGGAGTAGAGTAGTGGCATACAGCAGTAGAGGAATACAGCAGTAGAGGAGTGGCATACAGCAGTAGAGTAGTGGCATACAGCAGTAGAGTAGTGGCATACAGCAGTAGAGCAGAGGCATACGCAGTAGAGTAGTGGCATACAGCAGTAGAGGAGTGACATACAGTAGTAGAGTAGGGGCTTACAGCAGTAGAGGAGGGACATACAGCAGCAGAGGAGTGGCATACAGCAGTAGAGTAGTGGCATACAGCAGTAGAGTAGTGGCTTACAGCAGTAGAGGAGTGGCATACAGCAGTAGAGTAGAGGCATACACCAGTAGAGTAGAGGCATACAGCAGTAGAGGCATACAGCAGTAGAGTAGAGGCATACAGCAGTAGAGGCATACAGCAGTAGAGGCATACAGCAGTAGAGTAGTGGCATACAGCAGTAGAGGAGTGACATACAGCAGTAGAGTAGTGGCATACAGCAGTAGAGGCATACTGCAGTAGAGTAGTGGCTTACAACAGTAGAGTAGTGGCATAGATCAGTAGAGTAGTGGCATACAGCAGTAGAGTAGTGGCATACCGCAGTAGAATAGAGGCATACAGCAGTAGAGTAGAGGCATACAGCAGTAGAGTAGTGGCATACAGCAGTAGAGGATGACATACAGCAGTAGAGGGTGACATACAGCAGTAGAGTAGTGGCATACAGCAGTAGAGTAGTGGCATACAGCAGTAGAGTAGTGGCATACAGCAGTAGAGTAGAGGCATACAGCAGTAGAGGAGTGGCATACAGCAGTAGAGGAGTGACATACTGTAGTAGAGTAGTGGCATACAGCAGTAGAGTAGTGGCATACAGCAGCAGAGTAGAGGCATACAGCAGTAGAGTAGTGGCATACAGCAGTAGAGTAGTGGCATACAGCAGTAGAGTAGAGGCATACAGCAGAAGAGGAGTGACATACAGTAGTAGAGGAGTGACATACAGCAGTAGAGTAGTGGCATACAGCAGTAGAGTAGTGGCATACAGCAGAAGAGTAGTGGCATACAGCAGTAGAGTCGAGGCATACAGCAGTAGAGTAGAGGCATACAGCAGTAGGAGTGGCATACAGAAGTAGAGTAGAGGCATACAGCAGTAGAGTAGTGACATACAGCAGTAGAGTAGTGGCATACAGCAGAAGAGTAGTGGCATACAGCAGTAGAGTCGAGGCATACAGCAGTAGAGTAGAGACATACAGCAGTAGAGTAGAGGCATACAGCAGTAGAGTAGAGGCATACAGCAGTAGAGTAGAGGCATACAGCAGTAGAGGCATACAGCAGTAGAGTAGAGGCATACAGCAGTAGAGTAGTGGCATACAGCAGTAGAGTAGAGGCATACAGCAGTAGAGTAGAGGCATGCAGCAGTAGAGTAGTGGCATACAGCAGTAGAGTAGTGGCATACAGCAGAAGAGTAGAGGCATACAGCAGTAGAGTAGTGGCATACAGCAGTACAGTAGTGGCATACAGCAGTAGAGTAGGGCATACAGCAGTAGAGGAGTGCCATACAGCAGTAGAGTAGAGGCATACAGCAGTAGAGTAGATGCATACAGCAGTATGGTAGTGGCATACAGCAGCAGAGTAGAGGCATACAGCAGTAGAGTAGTGGCATACAGCAGTAGAGTAGAGTCATACAGCAGTAGAGTAGGGCATACAGCAGTAGAGTAGTGGCATACAGCAGTAGAGTAGAGGCATACAGCAGTAGAGTAGAGGCATACAGCAGTAGAGTAGAGGCATACAGCAGTAGAGTAGTGGCATACAGCAGTAGAGTAGTGGCATACAGCAGTAGAGTAGTGGCATACAGCAGTAGAGTGGTGGCATACAGCAGTAGAGTAGATGCATACAGCAGTAGGGTAGTGGCATACAGCAGTAGAGTAGAGGCATACAGCAGTAGAGTAGAGGCATACAGCAGTAGAGTAGTGGCATACAGCAGTAGAGTAGTGGCATACAGCAGTAGAGTAGTGGCATACAGTAGTAGAGTAGTGGCATACAGCAGTAGAGTAGAGGCATACAGCAGTAGAGTAGTGGCATACAGCAGTAGAGTAGTGGCATACAGCAGTAGAGTAGTGGCATACAGTAGTAGAGTAGTGGCATACAGCAGTAGAGTAGTGGCATACAGCAGTAGAGTAGTGGCATACAGTAGTAGAGTAGTGGCATACAGCAGTAGAGGAGTGACATACAGCAGTAGAGTAGTGGCATACAGCAGTAGAGTAGTGCCTAACAGCAGTAGAATAGAGGCATACAGCAGTAGAGGAGTGACATACAGCAGTAGAGTAGAGGCATACAGTAGTAGAGTAGAGGCATACAGCAGTAGAGTAAAGGCATACAGCAGTAGAGTAGAGGCATACAGCAGTAGAGGAGTGACATACAGCAGTAGAGGAGTGACATACAGCAGTAGAGGAGTGGCATACCGCAGTAGAGTAGTGTCTTACAGCAGTAGAGTAGTGGATAACAGCAGTAGAGTAGTGGCATACAGCAGTACAGTAGAGGCATACAGCAGTACAGTAGTGGCATACAGCAGTACAGTAGAGGCATGCAGCAGTAGAGGAGTGGCATACAGTAGTGGAGGAGAGGCATACAGCAGTAGAGTAGTGGCATACAGCAGTAGAGGAGTGACATACAGCAGTAGAGTAGTGGCATACAGCAGTAGAGTAGTGGCTTACAGCAGTAGAAGAGTGGCATACAGCAGTAGAGGAGTGGCATACAGCAGTAGAGGAGTGGCATACAGCAGTAGAGTAGTGGCATACAGCAGTAGAGGAGTGGCATACAGCAGTACAGTAGAGGCATACAGCAGTAGAGTAGTGGCATACAGCAGTAGAGTAGTGCCTAACAGCAGTAGAATAGAGGCATACAGCAGTAGAGGAGTGACATACAGCAGTAGAGTAGAGGCATACAGTAGTAGAGTAGAGGCATACAGCAGTAGAGTAGAGGCATACAGCAGTAGAGTAGTGGCATACAGCAGTAGAGGAGTGACATACAGCAGTAGAGGAGTGACATACAGCAGTAGAGGGAAGACATACAGCAGTAGAGTAGTGGCATACAGGAGTAGAGGCATACAGCAGTAGAGAAGTGGCATACAGCAGTAGAGTAGTGGCTTACAGCAGTAGAGTAGTGGCATACAGCAGAAGAGTAGTGGCATACAGCAGTAGAGTAGTGGCATACAGCAGTAGAGTAGTGGCATACAGCAGTAGAGTAGTGGCATACAGTAGTAGAGTAGTGGCATACAGCAGTAGAGGAGTGACATACAGCAGTAGAGTAGTGGCATACAGCAGTAGAGTAGTGCCTAACAGCAGTAGAATAGAGGCATACAGCAGTAGAGGAGTGACATACAGCAGTAGAGTAGAGGCATACAGTAGTAGAGTAGAGGCATACAGCAGTAGAGTAAAGGCATACAGCAGTAGAGTAGAGGCATACAGCAGTAGAGGAGTGACATACAGCAGTAGAGGAGTGACATACAGCAGTAGAGGATACAGTGACATACAGCAGTAGAGTAGTGGCATACAGCAGCAGTAGAGTAGTGGCATACAGCAGTAGAGTAGTGGCATACAGCAGTAGAGTAGGCAGCAGTACAGTAGGGCATAGCAGTAGAGGAGTGGCATACAGCAGTAGAGTACAGCAGTAGGCATACAGCAGTAGAGTAGTGGCATACAGCAGTAGAGTAGTGGCATACAGCAGTAGAGTAG
>NW_026290761.1:0-37659 GCF_023373465.1 Oncorhynchus keta | reverse complement strand
GTGGAAGCCATGGGGATGTGGAAGACAGGCAGTGGGAACTGTCTAAATACATCTGTGGAAGCCATGGGGATGTGGAAGACAGGCAGTGGGAACTGTCTAAATACATCTGTGGAAGCCATGGGGATGTGGAAGACAGGCAGTGGGAACTGTCTAAATACATCTGTGGAAGCCATGAGGATGGGAACTGTCTAAGACATGAGGATGTGGAAGACAGGCAGTGGGAACTGTCTAAATACAGCTGTTTCGCTATGTTCAGGCAAGTATTCACTCAATACTGCCTGTGAATGGGTGTTCGATTAGATGGCCACATGGTCTTGTTCATGGAGGAAATTCACTGGGACAATTGTTGCCATTCAATGCATTGCTGCATACCATTCAACCACAATCTGTGGTATTGTGGATCCAGTTGTGTTTGGTGGCTATAGACTTCATTACAGACATAACTTCCGGCGCCGACAGAGATGGTAGCCTCGCTTCACGTTCCTAGGAAACTATGCAGTTTTTAAAATTTGCGTGTTATTCCTTACATTGGTACATTTACATTTACATTTAAGTCATTTAGCAGACGCTCTTATCCAGATCATCTTAGGTTTCATTACATACAGTCGAGAAGAACTACTGAACATAAGAGCAGCGTCAACTCACCATCAGTACGACCAAGAATATGACTTTCGTGAAGCGGACCCTGTGTTCTGCCTTTCACCCAGGACAACGGAATGGATCCCAGCCGGCGACCCCAAAAAACGACTTCGAAAAGGGAAAACGAGAGCGGTCTTCTGGTCAGACTCCGGAGACGGGCACATCGTGCACCACTCCCTAGTATTCTCCTCGCCAATGTCCAGTCTCTTGACAACAAGGTTGATGAAATCCGAGCAAGGGTAGCATTCCAGAGGGACATCAGAGACTGTAACGTTCTTTGCTTCACGGAAATATGGCTCACTGGAGAGACGCTATTGGAGATGGTGCAGCCAGCTGGTTTCTCCACGCATCGCGCCGACAGAAACAAACATCTTTCTGGTAAGAAGAGGGGCGGGGGCGTATGCTTTATGGTTAACGTGACGTGGTGTGGCCAAAACAACATACAGGAACTCAAGTCCTTCTGTTCACCTGATTTAGAATTCCTCACAATCCAATGTAGACCGCATTATCTACCAAGGGAATTCTCTTCGATTATAATCACAGCCGTATATATTCCCCCCCAAGCAGACACATCGATGGCTCTGAACGAACTTTATTTGACTCTTTGCAAACTGGAATCCATATTTCCGGAGGCTGCATTCATTGTAGCTGGGGATTTTAACAAGGCTAATCTGAAAACAAGACTCCCTAAATTTTATCAGCATATCGATTGCGCAACCAGAGCTGGAAAAACCTTGGATCATTGCTATTCCAACTTCCGCGACGCATATAAGGCCCTGCCCTCCTTTCGGAAAAGCTGACCACGACTCCATTTTGTTGATCCCTGCCTACAGACAGAAACTAAAACAAGAAGCTCCCGCGTCGAGGTCTGTTCAACACTGGTCCGACCAATCCGATTCCACACTCCAAGACTGCTTCCATCACGTGGACCCGGATATGTTCCGTGTCGTCCAGACAATAACATTGGCGAATACGCTGATTCGGTGTGCGAGTTCATTAGAACGTGCGTTGAAGATGTCGTTCCCATAGCAACGGTTAAAACATTCCCAAACCAGAAACCGTGGATTGATGGCAGCATTCGCGTGAAACTGAAAGCGCGAACCACTGCTTTTAATCAGGGCAAGGTGACTGGAAACATGACCGAATACAAACAGTGTAACTATTCCTCCGCAAGGCAATCAAACAAGCTAAGCGTCAGTATAGAGACAAAGTAGAATCTCAATTCAACGGCTCAGACACAAGAGGTATGTGGCAGGGTCTTTGTTGGATCATTGTTACTCTAACTTCCGCGACGCATATAAGGCCCTGCCCCGCCCCCCTTTCGGAAAAGCTGACCACGACTCCATTTTGCTGATCCCTGCCTACAGACAGAAACTAAAACAAGAGGCTCCCACGCTGAGGTCTGTCCAACGCTGGTCCGACCAAGCTGACTCCACACTCCAAGACTGCTTCCATCACGTGGACTGGGATATGTTTCGTATTGCGTCAGGCTATCAAACAAGCTAAGTGTCAGTACAGAGACAAAGTAGAATCTCAATTCAACGGCTCAGACACAAGAGGCATGTGGCAGGGTCTACAGTCAATCACGGACTACAGGAAGAAATCCAGCCCAGTCACGGACCAGGATGTCTTGCTCCCAGGCAGACTAAATAACTTTTTTTGCCCGCTTTGAGGACAATACAGTGCCACTGACACTGCCCGCAACTAAAACATGCGGACTCTCCTTCACTGCAGCCGACGTGAGGAAAACATTTAAACGGGTCAACCCACGCAAGGCTGCAGGCCCAGACGGCATCCCCAGCCACGCCCTCAGAGCATGCGCAGACCAGCTGGCTGGTGTGTTTAAGGACATATTCAATCAATCCCTATCCCAGTGTGTTGTTCCCACATGCTTCAAGAGGGCCACCATTGTTCCTGTTCCCAAGAAAGCTAAGGTAACTGAGCTAAACGACTACCGCCCCGTAGCACTCACTTCCGTCATCATGAAGTGCTTTGAGAGACTAGTCAAGGACCATATCACCTCCACCCTACCTGACACCCTAGACCCACTCCAATTTGCTTACCGCCCAAATAGGTCCACAGACGATGCAATCTCAACCACACTGCACACTGCCCTAATCCATCTGGACAAGAGGAATACCTATGTGAGAATGCTGTTCATCGACAACAGCTCGGCATTTAACACCATGGTGCCCTCCAAGCTCGTCATCAAGCTCGAGACCCTGGGTCTCGACCCGCCCTGTGCAACTGGGTACTGGACTTCCTGACGGGCCGCCCCCAGGTGGTGAGGGTAGGCAACAACATCTCCACCCCGCTGATCCTCAACACTGGGGCCCCACAAGGGTGCGTTCTGAGCCCTCTCCTGTACTCCCTGTTCACCCACGACTGCGTGGCCACGCACGCCTCCAACTCAATCATCAAGTTTGAGGACGACACAACAGTGGTAGGCTTGATTACCAACAACGATGAGACGGCCTACAGTGAGGAGGTGAGGGCCCTCGGAGTGTGGTGTCAGGAAAATAACCTCACACTCAACGTCAACAAAACTTAGGAGATGATTGTGGACTTCAGGAAACAGCAGAGGGAACACCCCATATCCACATCGATGGAACAGTAGTGGAGAGGGTAGTAAGTTTTAAGTTCCTCGGCGTACACATCACAGACAAACTGAATTGGTCCACCCACACAGACAGCATCGTGAAGAAGGCGCAGCAGCGCCTCTTCAACCTCAGGAGGCTGAAGAAATTCGGCTTGTCACCAAAAGCACTCACAAACTTCTACAGATGCACAATCGAGAGCATCCTGGCGGGCTGTATCACCGCCTGGTACGGCAACTGCTCCGCCTCAACCGTAAGGCTCTCCAGAGGGTAGTGAGGTCTGCACAACGCATCACCGGGGCAAACTACCTGCTCTCCAGGACACCTACACCACCCGATGTCACAGGAAGGCCATAAAGATCATCAAGGACAGCAACCACCCGAGCCACTGCCTGTTCACCCCGCTATCATCCAGAAGGCGAGGTCAGTACAGGTGCATCAAAGCTGGGACCGAGAGACTGAAAAACAGCTTCTATCTCAAGGCCATCAGACTGTTAAACAGCCACCACTAACATTGAGTGGCTGCTGCCAACACACTGACTCAACTCCAGCCACTTTAATAATGGGAATTGATGGGAAATGATGTAAAATATATCACTAGCCACTTTAAACAATGCTACCTAATATAATGTTTACATACCCTACATTATTCATCTCATATGTATACGTATATACTGTACTCTATATAATCTACTGCATCCTTATGTAATACATGTATCACTAGCCACTTTAACTATGCCACTTTGTTTACATACTCATCTCATATGTATATACTTCACTCAATACCATCTACTGTATCTTGCCTATGCCGCTCTGTACCAGCACTCATTCATATATCTTTATGTACATATTCTTTATCCCCTTACACTTGTGTCTATAAGGTAGTAGTTTTGGAATTGTTAGCTAGATTACTTGTTGGTTATTACTGCATTGTCGGAACGAGAAGCACAAGCATTTCGCTACACTCGCACTAACATCTGCTAACCATGTGTATGTGACAAATAAAATTTGATTTGATTTGATTTGATGTAGGATCATAATCTGACCTATTTTGTCACATCAAAAATAATCCTGCAGCAACAGGAATTGAACATTTAGTCCATAATGTTTTGATCAGTGGTTAAACTACTAGATTAGATTAATTTAATAGTCACATGTACAGGGCTACAGATGTATTACAGGGTACAGTGAAATTCAGGTAGCTGACAAGTGATGGTCTGGGGTTAGAAGCTATTGGCCAGTGTGTTGCGTGTAGTTGCCGTACGAGGCTGTGATACAGCCCGGTCAGTAGGCTCTCGATGGTGCTCCTGTAGAACACAGCAAGCGCCCTTGGAGACAGACCACATTTCGTCATCCTCCTGTTAGATTACGGGCTGTTAGTAACCCAGAGGAAAGTGAGGCATAATGGGATTTATCCAGGTTTCCAGCCACACAGTCACCTGATGTTATGTGTTAGCTGCTCATTAAGACACACTGTTGGGGCTGGGGGTTGGACAGGGGTTGGGTGTGAGGCAGAATACATCAACACAGCGCAGCACCAGCAAAGAATATTACATTGTGTGAAAAACACCACAGGATCATACACGCCTAAATGTCTACCCGTGGTCGGAGTCAGGGTGACTCACCTTAATAACATGCTCTGCATTCCAAACCGATTGGAGCTGATCACCGCGTGGCATGCGCTCCCGTTCATTTCCGTTCACTCCTGTTCGCTGTACACTTTTGTCATTTACCGCCGTAATTACAAGGCATTTGTCTTCCGCAACAAGATGCCTTGATGACATTTGAAAACGGCCTTCCCTATAAATGACGCATGACTTCTTGACTGGTTTTAAATCAAACAAACACTTTAATGAACACCACCATCACGTCAGCCAGGAAATAACACTAGGGGCATATTGTTGGAGTGATGGATGCTTTCATGTGTGTGTCTTTGTCTGTGTCTCTCTCTCTCGCTCTATCTCTCTCTGTGTGTGTGTGTGTGTGTGTGTGTGTGTGTGTGTGTGTGTGTGTGTGTGTGTGTGTGTGTGTGTGTGTGTGTGTGTGTATCTCTGTGGTGTGTGTGTGTTGGGAGGAATGTAAGTGGCTCACAGACAGATAGACAGTAGATAGTAGGCAGTTGAATTACCTGTTCATTTGGAAGGAAGGGACCAGATGGTTATTGGCTTAACTCTCAGGAGGGTAGTATTTTTGGAGTCCCTGAGCAAGGCAATTAGTTCAGGATGAGACACAGCTGGATAAATGGAGATGGGTGCAAACTGTAGTGTTTCTCAACCCCAGTGTTCTATAACTGTAGTGTTTCTCAACCTCTGTGTTCTATAACTGTAGTGTTTCTCAACCTCTGTGTTCTATAACTGTAGTGTTTCTCAACCTCTGTGTTCTATAACTGTAGTGTTTCTCAGTGTTTCTCAACCTCTGTGTTCTATAACTGTAGTGTTTCTCAACCCCGGTGTTCCATAACTGTAGTGTTTCTCAACCTCTGTGTTCTATAACTGTAGTGTTTCTTAACCTCAGTGTTTTGGATTTGTAATGTTTCTCAACCTCTGTGTTCTATAACTGTAGTGTTTCTCAACCTCTGTGTTCTATAACTGTAGTGTTTCTCAACCCCGGTGTTCCATAACTGTAGTGTTTCTCAACCTCTGTGTTCTATAACTGTAGTGTTTCTTAACCTCAGTGTTTTGGATTTGTAATGTTTCTCAACCTCTGTGTTCTATAACTGTAGTGTTTCTCAACCTCTGTGTTCTATAACTGTAGTGTTTCTCAACCCTGTGTTCTATAACTGTAGTGTTTCTCAACCCCGGTGTTCTATAACTGTAGTGTTTCTCAACCCCGGTGTTCTATAACTGTAGTGTTTCTCAACCTCTGTGTTCTATAACTGTAGTGTTTCTCAAACCCGGTGTTCCATAACTATAGTGTTTCTCAACCTCTGTGTTCTATAACTGTAGTGTTTCTCAACCTGTTCTATAACTGTAGTGTTTCTCAACCCTGTGTTCTATAACTGTAGTGTTTCTCAACCCTGGTGTTCTATAACTGTAGTGTTTCTCAACCTCTGTGTTCTATAACTGTAGTGTTTCTCAACCTCTGTGTTCTATAACTGTAGTGTTTCTCAACCTCTGTGTTCTATAACTGTAGTGTTTCTCAACCTCTGTGTTCTATAACTGTAGTGTTTCTCAACCCCGGTGTTCTATAACTGTAGTGTTTCTCAACCTCTGTGTTCTATAACTGTAGTGTTTCTCAACCTCTGTGTTCTATAACTGTAGTGTTTCTCAACCCCGGTGTTCTATAACTGTAGTGTTTCTCAACCTCTGTGTTCTATAACTGTAGTGTTTCTCAACCTCTGTGTTCTATAACTGTAGTGTTTCTCAACCTCTGTGTTCTATAACTGTAGTGTTTCTCAACCTCTGTGTTCTATAACTGTAGTGTTTCTCAACCTCTGTGTTCTATAACTGTAGTGTTTCTCAACCCCGGTGTTCTATAACTGTAGTGTTTCTCAACCTCTGTGTTCTATAACTGTAGTGTTTCTCAACCCCGGTGTTCTATAACTGTAGTGTTTCTCAACCCTGGTGTTCTATAACTGTAGTGTTTCTCAACCCCGTGTTCTATAACTGTAGTGTTTCTCAACCTCAGTGTTTTGGATTTGTAATGTTTCTCAACCTCTGTGTTCTATAACTGTAGTGTTTCTCAACCCTGTGTTCTATAACTGTAGTGTTTCTTAACCCTGTTTCTCAACCTCTGTGTTCTATAACTGTAGTGTTTCTCAACCTCTGTGTTCTATAACTGTAGTGTTTCTCAACCTCTGTGTTCTATAACTGTAGTGTTTCTCAACCCCGGTGTTCTATAACTGTAGTGTTTCTCAACCTCTGTGTTCTATAACTGTAGTGTTTCTCAACCTCTGTGTTTTGGTAGTGTTTCTCAACCTTTGTTCTATAACTGTAGTGTTTCTCAACCTCTGTGTTCTATAACTGTAGTGTTTCTCAACCTCTGTGTTCTATAACTGTAGTGTTTCTCAACCCTGGTGTTCTATAACTGTAGTGTTTCTCAACCCCTGTGTTCTATAACTGTAGTGTTTCTCAACCTCTGTGTTCTATAACTGTAGTGTTTCTCAACCCCGGTGTTCTATAACTGTAGTGTTTCTCAACCTCTGTGTTCTATAACTGTAGTGTTTCTCAACCTCTGTGTTTTATAACTGTAACCTGTTTCTCAACCTCTGGTGTTCTATAACTGTAGTGTTTCTCAACCCCTGTGTTCTATAACTGTAGTGTTTCTCAACCCCGGTGTTCTATAACTGTAGTGTTTCTCAACCTCAGTGTTTCTCAACCCTGTGTTCTATAACTGTAGTGTTTCTCAACCCCTGTGTTCTATAACAACCTCTGTGTGTTCTATAACTGTAGTGTTTCTCAACCCTGTGTTCTATAACTGTAGTGTTTCTCAACCTCTGTGTTCTATAACTGTAGTGTTTCTCAACCCTGGTGTTCTATAACTGTAGTGTTTCTCAACCTCTGTGTTCTATAACTGTAGTGTTTCTCAACCCTGGTGTTCTATAACTGTAGTGTTTCTCAACCCCTATAACTGTAGTGTTTCTCAACCCTGGTGTTCTATAACTGTAGTGTTTCTCAACCTCTGTGTTCTATAACTGTAGTGTTTCTCAACCTCTGTGTTCTATAACTGTAGTGTTTCTCAACCCTGTGTTCTATAACTGTAGTGTTTCTCAACCTCTGTGTTCTATAACTGTAGTGTTTCTCAACCTCTGTGTTCTATAACTGTAGTGTTTCTCAACCTCTGTGTTGTTTCTATCTGTTCTATAACTGTAGTGTTTCTCAACCTCTGTGTTCTATAACTGTAGTGTTTCTCAACCTCAGTTCTATAACTGTAGTGTTTCTCAACCTCTGTGTTCTATAACTGTAGTGTTTCTCAACCCCGGTGTTCTATAACTGTAGTGTTTCTCAACCTCTGTGTTCTATAACTGTAGTGTTTCTCAACCCCGGTGTTCTATAACTGTAGTGTTTCTCAACCTCTGTGTTCTATAACTGTAGTGTTTCTCAACCTCAGTGTTTTGGATATAACTGTAGTGTTTCTCAACCCCTGTGTTCTATAACTGTAGTGTTTCTCAACCTCTGGTGTTCTATAACTGTAGTGTTTCTCAACCTCTGTGTTCTATAACTGTAGTGTTTCTCAACCCTGGTGTTCTATAACTGTAGTGTTTCTCAACCTCTGTGTTCTATAACTGTAATGTTTCTCAACCTGTGTTCTGTGTTCTATAACTGTAGTGTTTCTCAACCTCTGTGTTCTATAACTGTAGTGTTTCTCAACCCCTGTGTTCTATAACTGTAGTGTTTCTCAACCTCTGTGTTCTATAACTGTAGTGTTTCTCAACCCTGGTGTTCTATAACTGTAGTGTTTCTCAACCTCTGTGTTCTATAACTGTAGTGTTTCTATAACTGTAGTGTTTCTCAACCCTGTGTTCTATAACTGTAGTGTTTCTCAACCCCTGTGTTCTATAACTGTAGTGTTTCTCAACCCTGGTGTTCTATAACTGTAGTGTTTCTCAACCCCGGTGTTCTATAACTGTAGTGTTTCTCAACCCCGGTGTTCTATAACTGTAGTGTTTCTCAACCCTGGTGTTCTATAACTGTAGTGTTTCAACCTCAGTGTTCTATAACTGTAGTGTTTCTCAACCTCTGTGTTCTATAACTGTAGTGTTTCTCAACCTCTGTGTTCTATAACTGTAGTGTTTCTCAACCTCTGTGTTCTATAACTGTAGTGTTTCTCAACCCCTGTGTCTATAACTGTAGTGTTTCTCAACCCCGTGTTCTATAACTGTAGTGTTTCTCAACCCCTGTGTTCTATAACTGTAGTGTTTCTCAACCCTGGTGTTCTATAACTGTGTTTTAACTATAACTGTAGTGTTTCTCAACCTCTGTGTTCTATAACTGTAGTGTTTCTCAACCTCTGTGTTCTATAACTGTAGTGTTTCTCAACCCCGGTGTTCTATAACTGTAGTGTTTCTCAACCTCTGTGTTCTATAACTGTAGTGTTTCTCAACCTCTGTGTTCTATAACTGTAGTGTTTCTCAACCCCGGTGTTCTATAACTGTAGTGTTTCTCAACCTCAGTGTTCTATAACTGTAGTGTTTCTCAACCCTGGTGTTCTATAACTGTAGTGTTTCTCAACCTCTGTGTTCTATAACTGTAGTGTTTCTCAACCCTGTGTTCTATAACTGTAGTGTTTCTCAACCTCTGTGTTCTATAACTGTAGTGTTTCTCAACCTCTGTGTTCTATAACTGTAGTGTTTCTCAACCCTGGTGTTCTATAACTGTAGTGTTTCTCAACCCTGTGTTCTATAACTGTAGTGTTTCTCAACCCCAGTGTTCTATAACTGTGTGTTTGGTGTTCTATAACTGTTGTTTCAACCTCTGTGTTCTATAACTGTAGTGTTTCTCAACCCTGGTGTTCTATAACTGTAGTGTTTCTCAACCTCTGTGTTCTATAACTGTAGTGTTTCTCAACCCCGGTGTTCTATAACTGTAGTGTTTCTCAACCTCTGTGTTCTATAACTGTAGTGTTTCTCAACCCTGGTGTTCTATAACTGTAGTGTTTCTCAACCCCTGTGTTCTATAACTGTAGTGTTTCTCAACCCCGGTGTTCTATAACTGTAGTGTTTCTCAACCTCTGTGTTCTATAACTGTAGTGTTTCTCAACCCCGGTGTTCTATAACTGTAGTGTTTCTCAACCCCTGTGTTCTATAACTGTAGTGTTTCTCAACCCTCTGTGTTCTATAACTGTAGTGTTTCTCAACCTCTGTGTTCTATAACTGTAGTGTTTCTCAACCCTCTGTGTTCTATAACTGTAGTGTTTCTCAACCTCTGTGTTTTCTCAACCCCGGTATAACTGTAGTGTTTCTCAACCCCGGTGTTCTATAACTGTAGTGTTTCTCAACCCCGGTGTTCTATAACTGTACTGTTTCTCAACCCTGGTGTTCTATAACTGTAGTGTTTCTCAACCTCTGTGTTCTATAACTGTAGTGTTTCTCAACCTCTGTGTTCTATAACTGTAGTGTTTCTCAACCTCTGTGTTCTATAACTGTAGTGTTTCTCAACCTCGGTGTTCTATAACTGTAGTGTTTCTCAACCTCTGTGTTCTATAACTGTAGTGTTTCTCAACCCCGGTGTTCTATAACTGTAGTGTTTCTCAACCTCTGTGTTCTATAACTGTAGTGTTTCTCAACCTCTGTGTTCTATAACTGTAGTGTTTCTCAACCCCGGTGTTCTATAACTGTAGTGTTTCTCAACCCCGGTGTTCTATAACTGTAGTGTTTCTCCTCAGTGTTTTGGATTTGTAATGTTTCTCAACCTCTGTGTTCTATAACTGTAGTGTTTCTCAACCTCTGTGTTCTATAACTGTAGTGTTTCTCAACCCTGTGTTCTATAACTGTAGTGTTTCTCAACCTCTGTGTTCTATAACTGTAGTGTTTCTCAACCTCTGTGTTCTATAACTGTAGTGTTTCTCAACCTCTGTGTTCTATAACTGTAGTGTTTCTCAACCCCGGTGTTCTATAACTGTAGTGTTTCTCAACCTCTGTGTTCTATAACTGTAGTGTTTCTCAACCTCTGTGTTCTATAACTGTAGTGTTTCTCAACCCCGGTGTTCTATAACTGTAGTGTTTCTCAACCTCTGTGTTCTATAACTGTAGTGTTTCTCAACCCCTGGTGTTCTATAACTGTAGTGTTTCTCAACCCCGGTGTTCTATAACTGTAGTGTTTCTCAACCTCTGTGTTCTATAACTGTAGTGTTTCTCAACCCCGGTGTTCTATAACTGTAGTGTTTCTCAACCCTGGTGTTCTATAACTGTAGTGTTTCTCAACCTCAGTGTTTTGGATTTGTAATATTTCTCAACCCTGGTGTTCTATAACTGTAGTGTTTCTCAACCTCTGTGTTCTATAACTGTAGTGTTTCTCAACCCTGGTGTTCTATAACTGTAGTGTTTCTCAACCCCGGTGTTCTATAACTGTAGTGTTTCTCAACCTCTGTGTTCTATAACTGTAGTGTTTCTCAACCTCTGTGTTCTATGACTGTAGTGTTTCTCAACCCCGGTGTTCTATAACTGTAGTGTTTCTCAACCCTGGTGTTCTATAACTGTGTTTTCTCAACCCTGGTGTTCTATAACTGTAGTGTTTCTCAACCTCTGTGTTCTATAACTGTAGTGTTTCTCAACCCTGGTGTTCTATAACTGTAGTGTTTCTCAACCTCTGTGTTCTATAACTGTAGTGTTTCTCAACCCTGGTGTTCTATAACTGTAGTGTTTCTCAACCCCAGTGTTCTATAACTGTAGTGTTTCTCAACCCCGGTGTTCTATAACTGTAGTGTTTCTCAACCTCTGTGTTCTATAACTGTAGTGTTTCTCAACCTCTGTGTTCCATAACTGTAGTGTTTCTCAACCTCTGTGTTCTATAACTGTAGTGTTTCTCAACCCTGGTGTTCTATAACTGTAGTGTTTCTCAACCTCTGTGTTCTATAACTGTAGTGTTTCTCAACCTCTGTGTTCTATAACTGTAGTGTTTCTCAACCCTGGTGTTCTATAACTGTAGTGTTTCTCAACCCTGGTGTTCTATAACTGTAGTGTTTCTCAACCCCGGTGTTCTATAACTGTAGTGTTTCTCAACCCCGGTGTTCTATAACTGTAGTGTTTCTCAACCCTGGTGTTCTATAACTGTAGTGTTTCTCAACCCCGGTGTTCTATAACTGTAGTGTTTCTCAACCCTGGTGTTCTATAACTGTAGTGTTTCTCAACCCCGGTGTTCTATAACTGTAGTGTTTCTCAACCCCGGTCTATAACTGTAGTGTTTCTCAACCTCTGTGTTCTATAACTGTAGTGTTTCTCAACCCCAGGTGTTCTATAACTGTAGTGTTTCTCAACCTCTGTGTTCTATAACTGTAGTGTTTCTCAACCCTGGTGTTCTATAACTGTAGTGTTTCTCAACCTCTGTGTTCTATAACTGTAGTGTTTCTCAACCTCTGTGTTCTATAACTGTAGTGTTTCTCAACCTCTGTGTTCTATAACTGTAGTGTTTCTCAACCCCTGTGTTCTATAACTGTAGTGTTTCTCAACCCTGGTGTTCTATAACTGTAGTGTTTCTCAACCCCGGTGTTCTATAACTGTAGTGTTTCTCAACCCTGGTGTTCTATAACTGTAGTGTTTCTCAACCTCTGTGTTCTATAACTGTAGTGTTTCTCAACCTCTGTGTTCTATAACTGTAGTGTTTCTCAACCCCTGTGTTCTATAACTGTAGTGTTTCTCAACCCTGTGTTCTATAACTGTAGTGTTTCTCAACCCTGTGTTCTATAACTGTAGTGTTTCTCAACCCTGTGTTCTATAACTGTAGTGTTTCAACCTCTGTGTTCTATAACTGTAGTGTTTCTCAACCCTGGTGTTCTATAACTGTAGTGTTTCTCAACCCCGGTGTTCTATAACTGTAGTGTTTCTCAACCCCTGTGTTCTATAACTGTAGTGTTTCTCAACCTCTGTGTTCTATAACTGTAGTGTTTCTCAACCTCTGTGTTCTATAACTGTAGTGTTTCTCAACCCCGGTGTTCTATAACTGTAGTGTTTCTCAACCTCTGTGTTCTATAACTGTAGTGTTTCTCAACCTCTGTGTTCTATAACTGTAGTGTTTCTCAACCTCTGTGTTCTATAACTGTAGTGTTTCTCAACCCCGGTGTTCTATAACTGTAGTGTTTCTCAACCTCTGTGTTCTATAACTGTAGTGTTTCTCAACCTCTGTGTTCTATAACTGTAGTGTTTCTCAACCCTGTGTTCTATAACTGTTCTATAACTGTAGTGTTTCTCAACCCTGTGTTCTATAACTGTAGTGTTTCTCAACCCCTGTGTTCTATAACTGTAGTGTTTCTCAACCTCTGTGTTCTATAACTGTAGTGTTTCTCAACCCTGGTGTTCTATAACTGTAGTGTTTCTCAACCCCAGTGTTCTATAACTGTAGTGTTTCTCAACCCTGGTGTTCTATAACTGTAGTGTTTCTCAACCTCTGTGTTCTATAACTGTAGTGTTTCTCAACCCCGGTGTTCTATAACTGTAGTGTTTCTCAACCCCGTGTTCTATAACTGTAGTGTTTCTCAACCTCTGTGTTCTATAACTGTAGTGTTTCTCAACCCTGGTGTTCTATAACTGTAGTGTTTCTCAACCCCGGTGTTCTATAACTGTAGTGTTTCTCAACCCCTGTGTTCTATAACTGTAGTGTTTCTCAACCTCTGTGTTCTATAACTGTAGTGTTTCTCAACCCTGGTGTTCTATAACTGTAGTGTTTCTCAACCTCTGTGTTCTATAACTGTAGTGTTTCTCAACCCTGGTGTTCTATAACTGTAGTGTTTCTCAACCCCGGTGTTCTATAACTGTAGTGTTTCTCAACCTCTGTGTTCTATAACTGTAGTGTTTCTCAACCTCTGTGTTCTATGACTGTAGTGTTTCTCAACCCCGGTGTTCTATAACTGTAGTGTTTCTCAACCTCTGTGTTCTATAACTGTAGTGTTTCTCAACCCCGGTGTTCTATAACTGTAGTGTTTCTCAACCCTGGTGTTCTATAACTGTAGTGTTTCTCAACCTCTGTGTTCTATAACTGTAGTGTTTCTCAACCTCAGTGTTCTATAACTGTAGTGTTTCTCAACCCTGGTGTTCTATAACTGTAGTGTTTCTCAACCCCGGTGTTCTATAACTGTAGTGTTTCTCAACCCTGGTGTTCCATAACTGTAGTGTTTCTCAACCTCTGTGTTCTATAACTGTAGTGTTTCTCAACCTCTGTGTTCTATAACTGTAGTGTTTCTCAACCCCGGTGTTCTATAACTGTAGTGTTTCTCAACCCCGGTGTTCTATAACTGTAGTGTTTCTCAACCTCTGTGTTCTATAACTGTAGTGTTTCTCAACCCCGTGTTCTATAACTGTAGTGTTTCTCAACCCTGTGTTCTATAACTGTAGTGTTTCTCAACCTCTGTGTTCTATAACTGTAGTGTTTCTCAACCTCTGTGTTCTATAACTGTAGTGTTTCTCAACCTCCTATAACTGTAGTGTTTCTCAACCCCGGTGTTCTATAACTGTAGTGTTTCTCAACCCCTGTGTTCTATAACTGTAGTGTTTCTCAACCCCGGTGTTCTATAACTGTAGTGTTTCTCAACCTCTGTGTTCTATAACTGTAGTGTTTCTCAACCTCTGTGTTCTATAACTGTAGTGTTTCTCAACCCTGTGTTCTATAACTGTAGTGTTTCTCAACCTCTGTGTTCTATAACTGTAGTGTTTCTCAACCTCTGTGTTCTATAACTGTAGTGTTTCTCAACCCTGGTGTTCTATAACTGTAGTGTTTCTCAACCTCTGTGTTCTATAACTAGTGTTTCTCAACCCCGGTGTTCTATAACTGTAGTGTTTCTCAACCTCAGTGTTCTATAACTGTAGTGTTTCTCAACCCTGTGTTCTATAACTGTAGTGTTTCTCAACCTCTGTGTTCTATAACTGTAGTGTTTCTCAACCTCTGTGTTCTATAACTGTAGTGTTTCTCAACCTCTGTGTTCTATAACTGTAGTGTTTCTCAACCTCTGTGTTCTATAACTGTAGTGTTTCTCTATAACTGTAGTGTTTCTCAACCCCGGTGTTCTATAACTGTAGTGTTTCTCAACCTCTGTGTTCTATAACTGTAGTGTTTCTCAACCCAGTGTTCTATAACTGTAGTGTTTCTCAACCCCGGTGTTCTATAACTGTAGTGTTTCTCAACCCCAGTGTTTTGTTTGTAATGTTTCTATAACTGTAGTGTTTCTCAACCCCGGTGTTCTATAACTGTTCTATAACTGTAGTGTTTCTCAACCTCTGTGTTCTATAACTGTAGTGTTTCTCAACCCTGGTGTTCTATAACTGTAGTGTTTCTCAACCCTGTGTTCTATAACTGTAGTGTTCTATAACTGTTCTAGTGTAGTGTTTCTCAACCCCTGTGTTCTATAACTGTAGTGTTTCTCAACCTCTGTGTTCTATAACTGTAGTGTTTCTCAACCTCTGTGTTCTATAACTGTAGTGTTTCTCAACCTCTGTGTTCTATAACTGTAGTGTTTCAACCCTGGTGTTCTATAACTGTAGTGTTTCTCAACCTCTGTGTTCTATAACTGTAGTGTTTCTCAACCCTGGTGTTCTATAACTGTAGTGTTTCTCAACCCTGTGTTCTATAACTGTAGTGTTTCTCAACCCCGCTATAACCGTAGTGTTTCTCACCTCCTGTGTTCTATAACTGTAACTAACCTCAGTGTTCTATAACTGTAGTGTTTCTCAACCCCGGTGTTCTATAACTGTAGTGTTTCTCAACCTCTATAACTGTGTGTTTCTATTTCTATAACTGTAGTGTTTCTCAACCCTGTGTTCTATAACTGTAGTGTTTCTCAACCCCGGTGTTCTATAACTGTAGTGTTTCTCAACCCTGGTGTTCTATAACTGTAGTGTTTCTCAACCTCTGTGTTCTATAACTGTAGTGTTTCTCAACCTCTGTGTTCTATAACTGTAGTGTTTCTCAACCTCTGTGTTCTATAACTGTAGTGTTTCTCAACCCTGTGTTCTATAACTGTAGTGTTTCTCAACCCTGTGTTCTATAACTGTAGTGTTTCTCAACCTCTGTGTTCTATAACTGTAGTGTTTCTCAACCCCAGTGTTCTATAACTGTAGTGTTTCTCAACCCTGGTGTTCTATAACTGTAGTGTTTCTCAACCCTCTGTGTTCTATAACTGTAGTGTTTCTCAACCTCTGTGTTCTATAACTGTATAACTGTGTTCTAGTGTTTCTCAACCCGGTGTTCTATAACTGTAGTGTTTCTCAACCTCTGTGTTCTATAACTGTAGTGTTTCTCAACCCCGGTGTTCTATAACTGTAGTGTTTCTCAACCCTGGTGTTCTATAACTGTAGTGTTTCTCAACCTCTGTGTTCTATAACTGTAGTGTTTCTCAACCTCTGTGTTCTATAACTGTAGTGTTTCTCAACCTCTGTGTTCTATAACTGTAGTGTTTCTCAACCCCGGTGTTCTATAACTGTAGTGTTTCTCAACCTATAACTGTGTTCTATAACTGTAGTGTTTCTCAACCTCTGTGTTCTATAACTGTAGTGTTTTGGTTCTATTTGTGTTTCTCAACCTGTTTCTCAACCTCAACCTCTGTGTTCTATAACTGTAGTGTTTCTCAACCTCTGTGTTCTATAACTGTAGTGTTTCTCAACCCCGTTCTATAACTGTAGTGTTTCTCAACCCTGGTGTTCTATAACTGTAGTGTTTCTCAACCTCTGTGTTCTATAACTGTAGTGTTTCTCAACCCCGGTGTTCTATAACTGTAGTGTTTCTCAACCCCTGTGTTCTATAACTGTAGTGTTTCTCAACCCTGTGTTCTATAACTGTAGTGTTTCTCAACCCTGGTGTTCTATAACTGTAGTGTTTCTCAACCTCAGTGTTCTATAACTGTAGTGTTTCTCAACCCTGGTGTTCTCATAACTGTAGTGTTTCTCAACCCCAGTGTTCTATAACTGTAGTGTTTCTCAACCTCTGTGTTCTATAACTGTAGTGTTTCTCAACCTCTGTGTTCTATAACTGTAGTGTTTCAACCCTGTGTTCTATAACTGTAGTGTTTCTCAACCTCTGTGTTCTATAACTGTAGTGTTTCTCAACCTCTGTGTTCTATAACTGTAGTGTTTCTCAACCCTGGTGTTCTATAACTGTATAACTGTAGTGTTTCTCAACCCCTGTGTTCTATAACTGTAGTGTTTCTCAACCCTGGTGTTCTATAACTGTAGTGTTTCTCAACCCTGGTGTTCTATAACTGTAGTGTTTCTCAACCCTGGTGTTCTATAACTGTAGTGTTTCTCAACCCCAGTGTTCTATAACTGTAGTGTTTCTCAACCCTGGTGTTCCATAACTGTAGTGTTTCTCAACCCTGTGTTCTATAACTGTAGTGTTTCTCAACCCTGGTGTTCTATAACTGTAGTGTTTCTCAACCTCTGTGTTCTATAACTGTAGTGTTTCTCAACCCTGGTGTTCTATAACTGTAGTGTTTCTCAACCCCAGTGTTCTATAACTGTAGTGTTTCTCAACCCTGGTGTTCTATAACTGTAGTGTTTCAACCTCTGTGTTCTATAACTGTAGTGTTTCTCAACCTCTGTGTTCTATAACTGTAGTGTTTCTCAACCTCTGTGTTCTATAACTGTAGTGTTTCTCAACCCTGGTGTTCTATAACTGTAGTGTTTCTCAACCTCTGTGTTCTATAACTGTAGTGTTTCTCAACCTCTGTGTTCTATAACTGTAGTGTTTCTCAACCCTGGTGTTCTATAACTGTAGTGTTTCTCAACCCCCGGTGTTCTATAACTGTAGTGTTTCTCAACCCCGGTGTTCTATAACTGTAGTGTTTCTCAACCCCGGTGTTCTATAACTGTAGTGTTTCTCAACCCCGGTGTTCTATAACTGTAGTGTTTCTCAACCTCTGTGTTCTATAACTGTAGTGTTTCTCAACCCCAGTGTTCTATAACTGTAGTGTTTCTCAACCTCTGTGTTCTATAACTGTAGTGTTTCTCAACCCCGGTGTTCTATAACTGTAGTGTTTCTCAACCCCTGTGTTCTATAACTGTAGTGTTTCTCAACCTCTGTGTTCTATAACTGTAATGTTTCTCAACCTCTGTGTTCTATAACTGTAGTGTTTCTCAACCCCTGTGTTCTATAACTGTAGTGTTTCTCAACCCTGGTGTTCTATAACTGTAGTGTTTCTCAACCTCCTGTGTTCTATAACTGTAGTGTTTCTCAACCCCGGTGTTCTATAACTGTAGTGTTTCTCAACCTCTGTGTTCTTGTGTTTTGGATAATGTTTCTCAACCTCTGTGTTCTATAACTGTAGTGTTTCTCAACCTCTGTGTTCTATAAATGTAGTGTTTCTCAACCCCGGTGTTCTATAACTGTAGTGTTTCTCAACCTCTGTGTTCTATAACTGTAGTGTTTCTCAACCTCTGTGTTCTATAACTGTAGTGTTTCTCAACCTCTGTGTTCTATAACTGTAGTGTTTCTCAACCCCGGTGTTCTATAACTGTAGTGTTTCTCAACCTCTGTGTTCTATAACTGTAGTGTTTCTCAACCTCTGTGTTCTATAACTGTAGTGTTTCTCAACCTCTGTGTTCTATAACTGTAGTGTTTCTCAACCTCTGTGTTCTATAACTGTAGTGTTTCTCAACCTCTGTGTTCTATAACTGTAGTGTTTCTCAACCTCTGTGTTCTATAACTGTAGTGTTTCTCAACCCCGGTGTTCTATAACTGTAGTGTTTCTCAACCTCTGTGTTCTATAACTGTAGTGTTTCTCAACCTCTGTGTTCTATAACTGTAGTGTTTCTCAACCCCGGTGTTCTATAACTGTAGTGTTTCTCAACCCCGGTGTTCTATAACTGTAGTGTTTCTCAACCTCAGTGTTTTGGATTTGTAATATTTCTCAACCCTGGTGTTCTATAACTGTAGTGTTTCTCAACCTCTGTGTTCTATAACTGTAGTGTTTCTCAACCCTGGTGTTCTATAACTGTAGTGTTTCTCAACCTCTGTGTTCTATAACTGTAGTGTTTCTCAACCCCGGTGTTCTATAACTGTAGTGTTTCTCAACCCTGGTGTTCCATAACTGTAGTGTTTCTCAACCTCTGTGTTCTATAACTGTAGTGTTTCTCAACCTCTGGTGTTCTATAACTGTAGTGTTTCTCAACCTCTGGTGTTCTATAACTGTAGTGTTTCTCAACCTCTGTGTTCTATAACTGTAGTGTTTCTCAACCTCTGTGTTCTATAACTGTAGTGTTTCTCAACCTCTGTGTTCTATAACTGTAGTGTTTCTCAACCTCTGTGTTCTATAACTGTAGTGTTTCTCAACCCTGGTGTTCTATAACTGTAGTGTTTCTCAACCTCTGTGTTCTATAACTGTAGTGTTTCTCAACCCCGGTGTTCTATAACTGTAGTGTTTCTCAACCCCGGTGTTCTATAACTGTAGTGTTTCTCAACCTCCTCAACCCTGGTGTTCTATAACTGTAGTGTTTCTCAACCTCTGTGTTCTATAACTGTAGTGTTTCTCAACCTCTGTGTTCTATAACTGTAGTGTTTCTCAACCTCTGTGTTCTATAACTGTAGTGTTTCTCAACCTCTGTGTTCTATAACTGTAGTGTTTCTCAACCTCTGTGTTCTATAACTGTAGTGTTTCTCAACCTCTGTGTTCTATAACTGTAGTGTTTCTCAACCCCGGTGTTCTATAACTGTAGTGTTTCTCAACCTCTGTGTTCTATAACTGTAGTGTTTCTCAACCCCGGTGTTCTATAACTGTAGTGTTTCTCAACCTCTGTGTTCTATAACTGTAGTGTTTCTCAACCTCTGTGTTCTATAACTGTAGTGTTTCTCAACCCCGGTGTTCTATAACTGTAGTGTTTCTCAACCTCTGTGTTCTATAACTGTAGTGTTTCTCAACCCCGGTGTTCTATAACTGTAGTGTTTCTCAACCTCTGTGTTCTATAACTGTAGTGTTTCTCAACCTCAGTGTTTTGGATTTGTAATGTTTCTCAACCCCGGTGTTCTATAACTGTAGTGTTTCTCAACCCCGGTATTCTATAACTGTAGTGTTTCTCAACCTCTGTGTTCTATAACTGTAGTGTTTCTCAACCCCGGTGTTCTATAACTGTAGTGTTTCTCAACCCTGTTTCTATAACTGTAGTGTTTCTCAACCTCTGTGTTCTATAACTGTAGTGTTTCTCAACCCTGGTGTTCTATAACTGTAGTGTTTCTCAACCCTGGTGTTCTATAACTGTAGTGTTTCTCAACCCTGTGTTCTATAACTGTAGTGTTTCTCAACCTCTGTGTTCTATAACTGTAGTGTTTCTCAACCTCTGTGTTCTATAACTGTAGTGTTTCTCAACCTCTGTGTTCTATAACTGTAGTGTTTCTCAACCTCTGTGTTCTATAACTGTAGTGTTTCTCAACCCTGGTGTTCTATAACTGTAGTGTTTCTCAACCTCTGTGTTCTATAACTGTAGTGTTTCTCAACCTCTGTGTTCTATAACTGTAGTGTTTCTCAACCTCTGGTGTTCTATAACTGTAGTGTTTCTCAACTGTATAACTGTGTTTCTCAACCTCTGTGTTCTATAACTGTAGTGTTTCTCAGCCCCGGTGTTCTATAGTGTTTCTCAACCCCGGTGTTCTATAACTGTAGTGTTTCTCAACCCTGGTGTTCCATAACTGTAGTGTTTCTCAACCCTGGTGTTCTATAACTGTAGTGTTTCTCAACCTCTGTGTTCTATAACTGTAGTGTTTCTCAACCTCTGTGTTCTATAACTGTAGTGTTTCTCAACCTCTGTGTTCTATAACTGTAGTGTTTCTCAACCTCTGTGTTCTATAACTGTAGTGTTTCTCAACCTCTGTGTTCTATAACTGTAGTGTTTCTCAACCCCGGTGTTCTATAACTGTAGTGTTTCTCAACCCCGGTGTTCTATAACTGTAGTGTTTCTCAACCTCTGTGTTCTATAACTGTAGTGTTTCTCAACCCCGGTGTTCTATAACTGTAGTGTTTCTCAACCCTGGTGTTCTATAACTGTAGTGTTTCTCAACCTCAGTGTTTTGTGTTTCTCAACCCCGGTGTTCTATAACTGTAGTGTTTCTCAACCCCGGTGTTCTATAACTGTAGTGTTTCTCAACCCCGGTGTTCTATAACTGTAGTGTTTCTCAACCTCTGTGTTCTATAACTGTAGTGTTTCTCAACCCCGGTGTTCTATAACTGTAGTGTTTCTCAACCTCTGTGTTCTATAACTGTAGTGTTTCTCAACCCCGGTGTTCTATAACTGTAGTGTTTCTCAACCTCTGTGTTCTATAACTGTAGTGTTTCTCAACCTCTGTGTTCTATAACTGTAGTGTTTCTCAACCTCTGTGTTCTATAACTGTAGTGTTTCTCAGCCTGGTGTTCTATAACTGTAGTGTTTCTCAACCTCTGTGTTCTATAACTGTAGTGTTTCTCAGCCTCTGTGTTCTATAACTGTAGTGTTTCTCAACCTGGTGTTCTATAACTGTAGTGTTTCTCAACCCCGGTGTTCTATAACTGTAGTGTTTCTCAACCTCTGTGTTCTATAACTGTAGTGTTTCTCAACCTCTGTGTTCTATAACTGTAGTGTTTCTCAACCCGGTGTTCTATAACTGTAGTGTTTCTCAACCTGATGTTCTATAACTGTAGTGTTTCTCAACCCCGGTGTTCTATAACTGTAGTGTTCTCAGCCTCTGTGTTCTATAACTGTAGTGTTTCTCAGCCTCTGTGTTCTATGACTGTAGTGTTTCTCAACCTCTGTGTTCTATAACTATGTTTCTCAGCCTCTGTGTTCTATAACTGTAGTGTTTCTCAACCCTGGTGTTCTATAACTGTAGTGTTTCTCAACCCTGGTGTTCTATAACTGTAGTGTTTCTCAACCCCGGTGTTCTATAACTGTAGTGTTTCTCAACCCCGGTGTTCTATAACTGTAGTGTTTCTCAACCTCTGTGTTCTATAACTGTAGTGTTTCTCAACCCCGGTGTTCCATAACTGTAGTGTTTCTCAACCTCTGTGTTCTATAACTGTAGTGTTTCTTAACCTCAGTGTTTTGGATTTGTAATGTTTCTCAACCTCTGTGTTCTATAACTGTAGTGTTTCTCAACCTCTGTGTTCTATAACTGTAGTGTTTCTTAACCTCAGTGTTTTGGATTTGTAATGTTTCTCAACCTCTGTGTTCTATAACTGTAGTGTTTCTCAACCTCTGTGTTCTATAACTGTAGTGTTTCTCAACCTCTGTGTTCTATAACTGTAGTGTTTCTCAACCTCTGTGTTCTATAACTGTAGTGTTTCTCAACCTCTGTGTTCTATAACTGTAGTGTTTCTCAACCCCTGTGTTCTATAACTGTAGTGTTTCTCAACCTCTGTGTTCTATAACTGTAGTGTTTCTCAACCCGGTGTTCTATAACTGTAGTGTTTCTCAACCTCTGTGTTCTATAACTGTAGTGTTTCTCAACCTCTGTGTTCTATAACTGTAGTGTTTCTCAACCCCGGTGTTCTATAACTGTAGTGTTTCTCAACCCCGGTGTTCTATAACTGTAGTGTTTCTCAACCTCTGTGTTTTGGATTTGTAATGTTTCTCAGCCGGTGTTCTATAACTGTTGTTTCTCAACCCCGGTGTTCTATAACTGTAGTGTTTCTCAACCCTGGTGTTCCATAACTGTAGTGTTTCTCAACCTCTGTGTTCTATAACTGTAGTGTTTCTCAACCTGGTGTTCTATAACTGTAGTGTTTCTCAACCTCTGTGTTCTATAACTGTAGTGTTTCTCAACCTGGTGTTCTATAACTGTAGTGTTTCTCAACCCCGGTGTTCTATAACTGTAGTGTTTCTCAACCCTGGTGTTCTATAACTGTAGTGTTTCTCAACCTCTGTGTTCTATAACTGTAGTGTTTCTCAACCTCTGTGTTCTATAACTGTAGTGTTTCTCAACCTCTGTGTTCTATAACTGTAGTGTTTCTCAACCTCTGTGTTCTATAACTGTAGTGTTTCTCAACCTCTGTGTTCTATAACTGTAGTGTTTCTCAACCCCTGTGTTCTATAACTGTAGTGTTCTCAACCCTGGTGTTCTATAACTGTAGTGTTTCTCAACCCCGGTGTTCTATAACTGTAGTGTTTCTCAACCCTGGTGTTCCATAACTGTAGTGTTTCTCAACCCCGGTGTTCTATAACTGTAGTGTTTCTCAACCTCTGTGTTCTATAACTGTAGTGTTTCTCAACCTCTGTGTTCTATAACTGTAGTGTTTCTCAACCTCTGTGTTCTATAACTGTAGTGTTTCTCAACCCCGGTGTTCTATAACTGTAGTGTTTCTCAACCTCTGTGTTCTATAACTGTAGTGTTTCTCAACCTCTGTGTTCTATAACTGTAGTGTTTCTCAACCTCTGTGTTCTATAACTGTGTTTCTCAACCTCAGGTGTTCCATAACTGTAGTGTTTCTCAACCCTGGTGTTCTATAACTGTAGTGTTTCTCAACCTCTGTGTTCTATAACTGTAGTGTTTCTCAACCTCTGTGTTCTATAACTGTAGTGTTTCTCACCCCTGTGTTCTATAACTGTGTGTTCTCAACCTCTGTGTTCTATAACTGTAGTGTTTCTCAACCTCTGTGTTCTATAACTGTAGTGTTTCTCAACCCCGGTGTTCTATAACTGTAGTGTTTCTCAACCTCAGTGTTCTATAACTGTAGTGTTTCTCAACCCTGGTGTTCTATAACTGTAGTGTTTCTCAACCTCTGTGTTCTATAACTGTAGTGTTTCTCAACCTCTGGTGTTCTATAACTGTAGTGTTTCTCAACCTCTGTGTTCTATAACTGTAGTGTTTCTCAACCTCTGTGTTCTATACTGTAGTGTTTCTCAACCCCGGTTTTCTATAACTGTAGTGTTTCTCAACCACAGGTGTTCTATAACTGTAGTGTTTCTCAACCTCTGTGTTCTATAACTGTAATGTTTCTCAACCTCTGTGTTCTATAACTGTAGTGTTTCTCAACCCCGGTTTTCTATAACTGTAGTGTTTCTCAACCCTGGTGTTCTATAACTGTAGTGTTTCTCAGCCTCTGTGTTCTATAACTGTAGTGTTTCTCAACCTCAGTGTTCTATTTGTAGTGTTTCTCATGTTCTATAACTGTAGTGTTTCTCAACCCCTGTGTTCTATAACTGTAGTGTTTCTCAACCTCAGTGTTCTATAACTGTAGTGTTTCTCATATAACTGTAGTGTTTCTCAACCTCTGTGTTCTATAACTGTAGTGTTTCTCAACCCTGTGTTCCATAGCTTCCTAGTGTTTCTCATCTGTGTTCTATAACTGTAGTGTTTCTCAACCTCTGTGTTCTATAACTGTAGTGTTCTCATGTTCTATAACTGTAGTGTTTCTCAACCCTGGTGTTCTATAACTGTAGTGTTTCTCAGCCTCTGTGTTCTATAACTGTAGTGTTTCTCAACCTCAGTGTTCTATAACTGTAGTGTTTCTCAACCCCGGTGTTCTATAACTGTAGTGTTTCTCAACCTCTGTGTTCTATAACTGTAGTGTTTCTCAACCTCTGTGTTCTATAACTGTAGTGTTTCTCAACCCCGGTGTTCTATGACTGTAGTGTTTCTCAACCCCGGTGTTCTATAACTGTAGTGTTTCTCAACCCTGGTGTTCTATAACTGTAGTGTTTCTCAACCTCAGTGTTTTGGATTTGTAATGTTTCTCAACCCTGGTGTTCTATAACTGTATGTCACGCCCTGACCATAGAGAGCCCTCGAGGCAGGGCGTAACTAGGGGAGTTTCTAGGTATTATATTTCTATGTTGGTGTGTGTATCGTTCCCAATTCGAGGCAGCTGATAATCTACCTCTAATTGGGGATCATACTTAGTGTGTCCTTTTCCCCACATGCTATGTGGATATTATTTTGGATGAGTGACTCTATGCGCTACGTATTTCATGATCGCTACATCTTTGTTGTTTTTGGAAGTTTCACTATCATTAAAATGTGGAACTCTACTCAGGCTGCGCCTTGGTCTTGACACTGTAGTGTAAATTTGGATGAACTAAATACGCTTTCAAAAAGCCATGTTGTGGCAAGTGATGTAGACAGGGTGTCAAACACCCATTATTTTATATGACAGCCTGAAATGACTTTGTAGTAAAACGCCAAATGGATCTACCTCCTGGTCCTCTTCCCCTGTCTTACCCACCAAGGGTAGAGACAGAGATGACCTCGCCTACTGAAATACCGGATTGGGCAAAGCCACCAGAAGACGACTCAAGCCAACCAACTACTGAACCTGACTGGTGTCAGGAAGAATCACCCTCTGCCTCAAGTGACACCTCTGAATGGGAAAAGTGTTTCCTCATTGTTGCTAGAGTAATGGGCACTGTCATAACCAGAGGCCCATATATGCACTGTAAGAAAAGTGTTTCCTGTTGTAAGATATGTCATCACCCTCTCTGCTCTGGGGGAATGGGAGGAGCAGCAGATCGGGTGCAGAGAATCAAAAGGTATATAAAGAGACATTTGCCATTACTTTGGCGCTGACTTCTTTGAATTCTGAATTCATTTAGGCAACCATTTGACTTCGGGTAATTGCCACCTGACTCAAATTACTTAAAGATTCTAACTTGCTGGATACCAGGGTAAGAGTCCGTTTACCTATCGACCAGTTGACCCTGTGTGCAGCATACCGTTGGACCGAGTGTACCGTTGGGCCACGTCTTAATTGACCAGGAACACTGTAGCACCGGCCGGGTTGCTTGCCCCAGACACTGCGGTAGATCAACGGCAGAATTACCACCTGCTGAAAACGGTTGGAAAGTTGCTCGAATCGACTCTGTCTCCGACTGACCCAGTGACACGTGTACTGTTGTGACACAGTGCCTTGCCCTGGAATCGCGGTTGCAGGTTATTTGACAATACTATCCAGCCTGAGGGCAGGTTAGAGTACTCAGGCTAACTTAAATCTCGAAATTTAGTTGAACCAATGATTCCTCATGGGAGAGATCGATACATAAACTAAATTCTCAGAACTCTGACCGATTGAAACTCTGCTCCTGATCTCGTGGGTCTCCTCGTCATCTCTCAAAGGTAATTAAATAACTATTATAAGCATTTAATATAGAGATAAGTGTTATCATTGTGCCAGGCATTTTATAGAGCATTAAGGCAAGTGCATGTTTTTGATTAACGCTGTGTGTGACCGAGTAACAATTGTGTATTTTGAAGTGTGTTTGATTGTAAAAGACAAAAAACAGAGTGTTTTCAAAAATAAATGGTAGTCTTATTTTGTCTCGAGTAAACGGTTCTCTCAAAGACAGTTAACGGCACGGGAGATAACAACTCTGACACTCCCGCTACCGGGACACTGGAAACGGAGAATCGGGGCTCTATGACGGAATGAGTTACTGTTAAAAGACAAAGAGGAAGGTGTGTCCAGTAGTGATTCATTTAATTGTCTTATCGATCTATCTAAGTTTTATTTTCCAAGCGATACATAGCCGACGGGCAGAGTAGTGAGACTAAGTTGACTAAAGGTCTTCACACTTTAAACTAGATACATCACAGAGGGGAAACACTCAACCACAGGGAAATCATATAGAGACTGGTAGGACTAGTGCTTAATAATAACTCAAGGACCAATTAGTGGTGAAACAAAGAGTCTAGAGGATAAAGGTGGGGTTCGCACATCCCAGCTAGAGCTAGACCGTTGAGAGTGACAAGGCAAAGACCTCTCTACGCGGACAACGCTTCGATATAGAAAGAGAGGCAGGGCTACGCGAGCGGTCCTGGTTATACCGAGATAACCTGAAGTACCTATAGTGCCCTGTCCGATCCAGGGAACGGGACGCTAACCACCTCTAGCAACCCCGCTGCCGGCCAAGGGGCGGGGCTGAAGGTTTCGTGTCGCGACACTTGGCGCCCAACGTGGGGCCCCACACCTCTATATAAGACTCTACTACTACCTGAGTTAACGGCCCCTACCAGCGCTCTATTTCCAAACAACTTACTAAAGTAGGTATCTTTAAAGAGTTAGAGATATGGCTACGGCAGTACGTTTTACAAAGGACTAGTCTTACCGGATCTACCATGGGGTAAACTGAGAGCGGTAGACCAGACAGCCATAAAACATCTTCTGGGAATAGAAGGAAGGGAAACTTTCTGGGATGATAAAAAATTCCAGAAAAGAACCCTAAATGGCAACTACCATAGATGGCAGCTCATGAGGAGCAAAGTAGGGTAGAAAATAATGGTACAGTACAGGAAATGATACGCAGGCAAAAGGCAGGTCTACCCAACAGTAGGCTCGTAATGTGCGTACCAGGAATACCCTGGGGCCGCTGACCAAGAGGGAACAGACGGCCCCTCCAATTACAGGATTAGGCAAATAGCCCTGAATCCGAAGAATTTCCAGTGAAGACTGATCAACTTCACTAGAAATTGTTGGAACAGGTGGAAATTAATTATAAAATGACACCAGTCTCTATTCAAAGTGTATAACAAATAATTGTATTATTTCCTTGGGAAAGTAAAGCTAACATAGTGCGTAAGTGTCACTATGGGCGTTGTATGAGGAAAATCCCTGAGAAATAAGAAAGTACTATAGAGTTTATAACTAAATAGGAAATCTAAATACAATCTCAAATAAAGAGGAAAAATCAAAATAAGAAAGTACTATAGAGTTTATAACTAAATAGTCTAAATGCAATCTCAAGGTAAAGAGCAATGAGGAGAAAAATCCCTGAGAAATAAGAAAGTACTATAGAGTTTGTAACTAAATAGGAAATCTAAATACAATCTCAAGGTAAAGAGCAATGGCGGATTAGAGTCTACTCTTTGAGGGAAAATCCCTGAGAAATAAGAAAGTACGATAGAGTTTATAACTAAATAGGAAATCTAAATTAAATCTCAAGGTAAAGAGCAATGGCGGGTTAGAGTCTACTCTTTGAGAAAAAAATCCCTGAGGAAACTAGAAAATATTATAGAGTTTACAACTAAATAGGAAATTTATACAAACCCCAAGGTGAAGATATGTTAACAATAGTGAATTATTTTCAGCGCCGTTAAGGCAGGCAGACCTCGTAGTAATACGAAATTGGGTTCTAATTAAAGGTCATTCCAGAAAAAGAAGGGGGCCAGAGGATGTAAGTGTGTATTGTGGCAAAGTGGCCTTCTATGCACAGCCCTGGTACCCCATGGCAATGGCCCTGCTACAAGACGGGACTCCAACGAATCTAGGAGACACTAGTGTAATGTTGAGAGCCATGCAGGAAGATTTATGTTAAATATTTAGGGTATATTTTAAGCCAACAGGGCAGAAAAAAGATGAAGTTAGAAAAGGAGTGATTTTATAAGCATTAAATTTAGTTATGAAAATAAATATGTTGCAGTTCTTAGGGATAATAAAGTACTGTAGGTAATGGATCACATACTACGCAACATATATAAAATTATTGATGAGACTGAGTTAAGATTAACCCAGGTTATTGTTAGATAAAATACAGTGGACTCCCGAAAGAGATTTCATTAGTACAGAAAACATATGCTATGTTTAGCAGCGTTTTGGCCTTATCTAATCATTTGAAGGTTTGTCTTCAAATAGTAGAAAGATTACAAGAATATATGGCATCTGTTGTGACCCAGGGTCATTGAGAGTATCCGGTTAATTAAGTTGAACAATATAATTATCTACATAAAAATGTTGAGTTCTATAAAATGCATTAGTGTAAACAGGGAGACAGTGAGACAGTCAGTCAATATTTGGAGACAGAGACCATATCTGGTACTGTCAGTATTAGCTGCGGCAACAGGAAGCAGATGCAGAAGCGAAAAGGCAGGTTTTAAACCACAGCCATTAAAAGCAGCAGTTAAGAGGAAGTTAAACATAGACATAACTACATTGAAAGAGCTGAGACAGATAGTGACCCATGTGCAAATGTATTAGGTCAGTTAGACACTGACACAGGAGTAGGGAATGGGACTTTAATAAATAATGCAAAGAGTGGACACCTAAAATTTCAGGATGGACTTTAAAAAATAAATGAAAATAATAAACCACATAGGGATAAATATGCTACAAGGAGAAGAAAATCTCCTCAGCTTATTGGACGCTAAATAATTATAAGTAAGGGAGTCATAAAAATGAACCATTTTTTTTTTGTTCCAGACCAAATAGAGAGAGTCAGAACACACAGAGGCAGTAATAGCAGCCCTAGACAGACTCAACAGAGCAGGCATGAAACTGAACTTGACAAAGAGCCAAATAGGTCGAGAGGAAGTGAACTTTCTCGGTTTCACTATAGGTACTGGAATCACCGCAAGCCAAAATTTATTTGAAAAAGTAGCAGAGCTCAGCAAGCCTCACACAGTAAAGGAAATGCAGAGGGCCCTAGGCAAAATAGGGTATCTAAGAAACCACGTCAAAGGTTATAACAGAGCTGCAAAGCATTGCTACAGAGGCATAACTAGAGAAGATCAAAAGAGACATGTCACACAAATAATATGGTAGACAAACCATAACATGGGACAAGAAAATGGAAGAATCCTGGGAAAATGTGAAATTAATGGCCATAGAAGCCCAAGAACATGAGCCCAGAGACCCCAACGTACCCCTCTGGTTGTGTCTGAAACCTGAAGGGCCAGAGGTGGTGAGGATGGCTACATTTGGATTTCAAATGAGCTATCAGGAAAAACAATTAAAATGTTACAGCAAACAGCTGAAAGGGCCCACAATGAAGTACTCCAGTACAGGGGCTAAAATGGCCCTGCTTAGAGCTATACTGGAACAAAATAGTGTCCCTTGCCCAAGGACAGGCCATAATCATAAAAGACACAGAACTAAACGAACTATGGGCCATTAACCATACAAAAAAATGGTAGGTATTAAAACCACCACTTGGGATAAGTGGAGGAACGTACATGCCACCAAAGGAGTTATGTTCATCAGTGACCAAGGATGGGACACTGACGAGGCCAGGACCAGGACCTACAACAGTCAAGGTGAAAAAACAAAGGAGGATAAACCTAGGGACATAGTAGTGCTCACAGATGGAAGTGAGAAAACAGGAATAACCAAGTGGGGTTTTATTGTAAAAAAAAAAAAAAAAACAAAGCCACTGGTGAAACACTCATAAAAGGAAACAAGAAATAGCAGGCACTGCCCAGAAAGCAGAAGTCATGGCCATAATGGAAGCACTGCTACACTGTTCTACATCCAATCTAAAGAGAATAGAACTGGTTACAGACAGTTACTACAGTGCCCAGGCCATGACTTCTGACAAGAAGATATGGCAGAACAATGGTTACAGAGTGCTAAAAACAAAACAATTCAGCACGAAGGAGAGTGGAGAAAGATCCATGAGTTAATGGATAGAATGGATATTGTTGTCAGTCACCAAAAAGCCCACACAGTAGATGGGGGTGGAAAGGAAGCTGACTTCAATCAACAAGGCAACAGGGAAGTAGATGAACTAGTCCAGATGGGCAGAATAGTTCTCTACAGAACTGAAGCAGACAAACTTAAGGCGTTACACATAGATTGGGGACACCCAGGTCCTAAAATATTTAGAAAGCGCCTTAGACAGGACCAGATAGAATTTGGCCAAACTGGTGTGCCAGCAGTGTATTACCTGTCAAGAGCAAAAGCCTAGTAATCTAGGAAGAGTGTCTGATCAACACATCAAAACATGCACGCCCTGGAGTCAAATAGCATTAGACACTATGGGTCCCATGAAAAGTGCTACGGTACTGGGACATAGATATGCTATAGTAGCGGTGTGCATGGCAACGGGCTACACAATGGTACACACAGCGAAAACATGCAATGCTCTGCCTGTGTTGACAATGCTTAACCTTTTGACTTTGACCCTAGGACGGTTTCAATCGATCAGGACTGACGAAGGACGTCAGTATAAAAACATAAGGTAGAGAATGGTGCACCCAGAGGGAGTAAAGCACACTTTCTCACCTCCCTACACACCTCAAGCAAATGGGTGTGCAGAGAGGACCATTGGCAAACTCAAAACAACTTTGGGGTTGTGGAGAGCGGACAAAGATTGGGGACCAAAGCTAGTGCAAGCATGCATAGAGTTAAGTAGCACCCCAACCAGTTCAGGGCCTAGTCCAAGAGAGTTAATGGGATTACCAGGACAAAATAGTACGGTGGATATTCCTAATCCCCAGTCTACCCCTCTACCTTGTGTTTTAAAGGTAGGAGACTGGATCAGGATTAGAAAAAATCCAGCGGCAGACAACAGTGACCTGGTAATACCCAAGAAATACGGTAAAAAACGTATTATTGAGGAAATAATAAGCGCTAATACTGTAAGGACAGCTTGTGGAAGAACAGTTGACATAGCACAACTTAGGAAAGTATTTCCTCTGCAATAGTACCAGACTGGAAATACCTCCTAGAGTGCAGAGCAGGCCTCCAAGTCAGGAGGAGTCCAAACACCATTTTAGGGCCTCAAAGGAGGGAGCACGGGAAGAGTAGTCCGGGAACGAAGCGTTCCGACAGGTCTACCTGGCTCAAGCAGACTGAAGTGTGTCCCTTGTGACGTATGCAAAGAGCCCACTGGCGATATGCAATACGAAGGGCCCGCTGAGCTGAGCATCAGGCAACTAGAGATGTGCTCTGATGGAGCCTCAGGGAGTATAGGTGCAGGTATGGAAGAGTTCAGACGTGTGGCAGGTGCAACTGCAACACCATGACCAACTGTGCACTGGACATAAGGACCATTAATGGTTCCTGGGACCTCAGAGGGTGCCAGTGTGCCTGGGATAGATATGGAAACATCTCAGACAAAGATTGCCTGGAATGTCGCAGACAGAGGGTCACAGAGGTCAAAATGACCAGAAGTGCCCTCTTAACCCCAGTTAGAATAGAAGTACCACTCTGGCCAATTCCCACTGGAACTGCAGGCCCAGACCCAGCTCTAACAGGTCAAAGGTTCCAATTTAACTCCAGCTATGAGTATCTGAGAGATAGGGACCTTGGAGAGGGACCTAGTGATGGATATGGGATAGACAGAGTCAACAGACAGGCCTGGATGGAAACAGGACAAGGTGAATGGATCCTAGTAGACCCTAGTGTAGCCTGGGATGGAGTGCTTCTGGAGTCCACGGGTTGGGACCAGGTGGACAGATATCCCCTAGACAACAACCAACAAACATCCTGGATGGATGAGAAGGTGTTGGTGGGAAGGTCAGTGCAGGCCAGTTAGAGAGCTACACTGGGGCAGAGCAATGGAAAAGGAACAAATGTTCACTTTCGTCACCCCCATGACTGGAGGAAACCATGATGGAGATGGCAGGAGAAGGTACAGGTTAGGCCTAGGATGGCAGCTGTACTTAGCCCAGGACCCCGTGTATAAAACTGAAGGAGTCTACTCTTGTCACAAGTACATATGTAGAGATAGTGCTGCTGGAGAGGAAAAGGTAAACAAGGCAGCACTCAAAAAGAATATAGCCCACCTAAGAAATCATTCCTGGCTAGGGTGAAACTGGCATTTTGATCAGACCCTGGAGAGGGCCTATCCAAACCCAGAAACCCAATAGTTAAAAAATAAACTAAAAGATGCTCTCCCTCTTATATTTCACTGGAAATATGAAGTTGGGGGAGTACAGAACAAAGCATAGGGAATGTAAGATAGGATGATGCTGGTGGGTAAGTATGTTTTTAATTATAGTTGGCGTCCCCAGCGCCACCATATTAGGATTGTATTTGGGCCTAAAATACGATCAAGAAAATGTAGAAATGGGAAAAGTAATATACCTAAAGAAACAGGAAGAGTAATATACCTAGAGTAAGTAAAGTAATATACCTAGAGCAAGTAAAGTAATATACCTAGAGTAAGTAAAGTAATATACCTAGAGTAAGTAAAGTAATATACCTAGAGCAACAAAAAATGTGAAAGTGACTTAATCACATTTAGAACATACACAAAGAAATGGGGCATCCAGGTACAATGTGACACAGCCAATGAAACTGAGTGTCCAGGTTTCCCCACTGTAAAGCTAAAAAGCAGAACTAATTACACTAAGTGGAACAACAGCCTAGGTGAAAATGTCACAATAATGGCAGCGTTAGGGTATGCAAAAAAATTAGGCATGCCAATAGACAAAGTGTTCAAGAGAATTTGGAAAGGGCTGTTTAAACTACTGGTCAAAATAAGTAAACTGGCCTAACAATTACCTGGTCAATCTTCAAGAGGATCAGATGGTTGTTAAAAGGACTGATCATCTGGAGCATGGTATATGAGAGAGTGCATCCTCCTAGAAGACAGGGACCAGCAGTTCCTGTTGAACAGGATGTACTGCTCATGACCCGAGAGGAACGGATGTGACCCAAGTTTAAGGGGCAAAAAGTGACTACATAAGTGACTACATAAGTGAACCCTGAACGACTCAGATCAGAGATAAAGAAATCATCCTGCTCTCAACACAACTTAAATAAACAACCAGAATCTTTAGGCAGTGAAACTTAAAGATATCCTCTACCATGACTTCCAACGAAACTGACCATGACACCTCGGCTGAGGCATGCAGTCCCTTCACTGACCAGGTATGGGAAAACATCTGTTGTCAAATATTAGTTCTCGTATTTTTGGGAAAATAGCATGGGAAAATAGGCATAATAATGGCTTAGTAACTTGGGTTGCTCTTTTTATCAATTCATTAGTGGCCATTGATAAACTAGGGTTAACAATGGGACAAAAATAATGCTGTCCGTTGTACCGATAATACTAATCCAGAGAATGTACACAATATTAGGAAAATGTTATTTGGTCTGTCTATGCTTAGAAGCCTTAGCTGCAGCTATGACTGTAGTAAGTAAACTAGGTGCAATAGAGAAGAACGGAACAGACGGTAAAATGGAACCTATGTGTGCTACCATAATTGGAATACACTATGTGGCGCGGATCATTGAAGCAGGCCTAGTTGGCATGCTATGGTGTCCAAATAATCAAATTAATGAGAAAACTAAAACCAAAAGACCAGGAGGAACACGTTAAGCCATGGGATGGGGTAAGGATGGCTAAAGTAATAGTGCCCCCAGTGACAGAACCAATAGGGAAGCAGGGGTATTAATAGAGGTAGAGGAGAGTAGAATATGGTTCATAAACATGTGGGCAAGACATTTAGATGCCCTTAAGGCATATTTTGTGGGGTTGTGGCCAATTGGAACCATTGCCACTAGGGATAGACTCTACCAACAGGGTAGTGTTAGGCGGAACCACCTTCATATGTGCTCATTGTTACCAGGGGTGTAGCATACCGCATTAGGCGTAGCCATGACCCCATTGGTACTTATGCGGGCCCAGTGACTTCGTGGGGAGCCACGGGGCCAGTAACAGAGGAGGGGGACAGATGGATCAGGAAGTTGAGTCCCAACGGACCCAACCTGAATCTCTGGAAAAGCGAATCATGGCCCAGAAAAGCATGGGGAAAGCCGGGATACCGAACCTTGACCACCGGAGGGTGGCTGGGGACATAGGAAATGGTACGCTGACCGGGCAGTGGGACGAGGCTCTGGTAGTCAAAGACCTGGAAGCCCATTGGTCTCAGGAAGACCTCACCATGCTAAAACATAGCCCTTGGTTCATGTACGGGAGTGCTAGATCACTGCTGAGTTGCCAAATCTTCCCCCCAAAATGGGGAAGACTCAGCTGTGACCAGTGGAGCCTAAACAATTATGTGGCCGTAAAGGACCACTGGTTCCCTAGCGCAGACGATAAAGTAGCCATTAGAAAGGCTCGGAGAGAGCCAATGTCTAAAGTGATTGGGTGTACTGAGACAGGGGAAAGTGAAACTCTGGCTGACTTCAGTAGGAAGCACAGAAAAGGAACTCAAAGAGGCCTTAGGAGGCAAAATGGGTTCAGGCTTAGGGAGCCAGGGAGTCATAGACTTCCCTACGGGCACACTTGTATTACCTCAGTGGCCCCCAGACCCCAGCAAAGAGGGCCTGTAAGGAATGGCCCCGACACAGAGCTAGAGCTAAGATATAGGGAGAACCTCGCAGTCTTAAGACATAGACTGGCCGACCTGACCGTGGCCGCAGAAAGAGCTGTAGGAGCTCTGACCCAGAATAACCCCAAAGGGAACAATGGACCTCAAAGTCGCAGGGACAAAAAGAGAACCAGGAAGGGGCAAGGTAGACAATAGGAGAATAACCTTTCTTTCTCCAGGGCCCCATGGAAGACACCCAGTCCGGGGAAGAAGATTGGGAAGAAGAAGAAGTTAATAGGCCAATAGGGCACAGAGTAATAACCAGATGGCAAGAATTAGAACGTAAGGGTATGACTGAGTCCCAGACACTAGGGATTATCCTGTAGGGTGGATAGCACCAGTAGTAATAATTCCTCACCCTGCCGCTCTTAAAACATGTGGCTCATGTGATAGAAGTACTGAAGGGGTACTCAGCGGGAGATCAATGTTAAGAGGACGGATGTTAGACAACGTATGTATGTTATGTCTAGCCCGCAGAGATAAGTGGCCAACCCTAAAACCCATAGTAAACAAGGGAGATAGATGGGGACATGTAGAAGAGCCAGAAGAGTTCAATTTAACAATGGTTTACAAGGGACAAGAAGTAGACTGGGATACGAGAATTGGCACTGTTGAATTACATGGGATGGCTTACGAGACCTATTCAACAGGTTGGAGAAGAAGGACAACAGAGACGGGTTCAAAGATGCACAGGCTGTGAATCAGGAATCAGAGGAAAGTACACCTCCCAGTGGGGCAATAAGGATGGTGTTAGAGTGGCGCTTTGCAAGAGATGCTTATGTTTTAAGAGTTGTGATAGAAAAAGGCAGGAGTGGTATAGCGAGGACGAACATGAGGTTTGGCCTATGGAGAGAGAATATGCTGATATATTTGAAAATGGTAGAATAGCTTCTAGATGTAGACATACCGATGGTGTATATTTGAGAATGAGGGTCAGAGCTGACCCTGAAGGAACCATGCCGGGTCATAGTAGCTGGGCAACAGTATGGGGAATAACGGCTAGGTCAGACGGACTAGTGCTAGGAATAACCAGAGTTGATAATCAGAGTCCGGTTAGGGGCACTAAGAGAAGAGAGACAGGGGTAGATCCTGGAGAGGGTGTAGTAAAACGCCAAATGGATCTACCTCCTGGTCCTCTTCCCCTGTCTTACCCACCAAGGGTAGAGACAGAGATGACCTCGCCTACTGAAATACCGGATTGGGCAAAGCCACCAGAAGACGACTCAAGCCAACCAACTACTGAACCTGACTGGTGTCAGGAAGAATCACCCTCTGCCTCAAGTGACACCTCTGAATGGGAAAAGTGTTTCCTCATTGTTGCTAGAGTAATGGGCACTGTCATAACCAGAGGCCCATATATGCACTGTAAGAAAAGTGTTTCCTGTTGTAAGATATGTCATCACCCTCTCTGCTCTGGGGGAATGGGAGGAGCAGCAGATCGGGTGCAGAGAATCAAAAGGTATATAAAGAGACATTTGCCATTACTTTGGCGCTGACTTCTTGAATTCTGAATTCATTTAGGCAACCATTTGACTTCGGGTAATTGCCACCTGACTCAAATTACTTAAAGATTCTAACTTGCTGGATACCAGGGTAAGAGTCCGTTTACCTATCGACCAGTTGACCCTGTGTGCAGCCATACCGTTGACCGAGTGTACCGTTGGGCCACGTCTTAATTGACCAGGAACACTGTAGCACCGGCCGGGTTGCTTGCCCCAGACACTGCGGTAGATCAACGGCAGAATTACCACCTGCTGAAAACGGTTGGAAAGTTGCTCGAATCGACTCTGTCTCCGACTGACCCAGTGACACGTGTACTGTTGTGACACAGTGCCTTGCCCTGGAATCGCGGTTGCAGGTTATTTGACAATACTATCCAGCCTGACGGCAGGTTAGAGTACTCAGGCTAACTTAAATCTCGAAATTTAGTTGAACCAATGATTCCTCATGGGAGAGATCGATACATAAACTAAATTCTCAGAACTCTGACCGATTGAAACTCTGCTCCTGATCTCGTGGGTCTCCTCGTCATCTCTCAAAGGTAATTAAATAACTATTATAAGCATTTAATATAGAGATAAGTGTTATCATTGTGCCAGGCATTTTATAGAGCATTAAGGCAAGTGCATGTTTTTGATTAACGCTGTGTGTGACCGAGTAACAATTGTGTATTTTGAAGTGTGTTTGATTGTAAAAGACAAAAAACAGAGTGTTTTCAAAAATAAATGGTAGTCTTATTTTGTCTCGAGTAAACGGTTCTCTCAAAGACAGTTAACGGCACGGGAGATAACAACTCTGACACTCCCCGCTACCGGGACACTGGAAACGGAGAATCGGGGCTCTATGACGGAATGAGTTACTGTTAAAAGACAAGAGGAAGGTGTGTCCAGTAGTGATTCATTTAATTGTCTTATCGATCTATCTAAGTTTTATTTTCCAAGCGATACATAGCCGACGGGCAGAGTAGTGAGACTAAGTTGACTAAAGGTCTTCACACTTTAAACTAGATACATCACAGAGGAAACACTCAACCACAGGAAATCATATAGAGACTGGTAGGACTAGTGCTTAATAATAACTCAAGGACCAATTAGTGGTGAAACAAAGAGTCTAGAGGATAAAGGTGGGGTTCGCACATCCCAGCTAGAGCTAGACCGTTGAGAGTGACAAGGCAAAAGACCTCTCTCACGCGGACAACGTTTCGATATAGAAAGAGAGGCAGGGCTACGCGACGGTCCTGGTTATACCGAGATAACCTGAAGTACCTATAGTGCCCTGTCCAATCCAGGGAACGGGACGCTAACCACCTCTAGCAACCCCGCTGCCGGCCAAGGGGCGGGGCTGAAGGTTTCGTATCG
>NW_026290760.1:225000-235589 GCF_023373465.1 Oncorhynchus keta | reverse complement strand
GCTAGGTGAGTGGAGAGAGGGATGGAGGGAGGGAGGGAGGGAGGGGGTAAGGTTTGGGATGGGGGAGGCAGGGAGGGTAAAGAGGGAGAACAAGAGGAACGAGAGAGGGATATAGAGAGGTAAAGAAAGAGAACGGATGGAGCGAACAGAGAGCACAAACCGTGGGGCAAAACAAAGGTGGTTTAAAATAGCAGGAGGCTGCAAACTCATCTTCAGAGCTCATTAGAACATTGTCTGGTTAATTAGCACGTGTTAATTAGCTCCTATTGGGAACCAAAGGGGCACATGTTCAGGGAAATCAGTTATTTACTCTCCCCTGAGCTCCCAGGGAAGTGATGTTCTTCTTTAAAACTAAAGTATTTCTCATTGTTTCCTCTTCCCTTTACTGAGGGCGATGTGTCCCTTGGTTCATGTTAAATGATTGTATGAACATATGAACAAATGTAGTATTCTATTGAGATCAACCAGCAACAACACAGTGGACAGAGTGGTAAAATACTGTCTGGGTCAATACCAGAGTAGTGAAATACTGTCTGGGTCAATACCAGAGCAGTAAAATGTCTGGGTCAATACCAGAGTAGTAAAATACTGTCTAAATACCAGAGTAGTAAAATACTGTCTGGGTCAATACCAGAGTAGTAAATACTGTCTGGGTCAATACCAGAGTAGTAAAATACTGTCTGGGTCAATACCAGAGTAGTAAATACTGTCTGGGTCAATACCAGAGTAGTAAAATACTGTCTGGGTCAATACCAGAGTAGTGAAATACTGTCTGGGTAATACCAGAGTAGTAAAATACTGTCTGGGTCAATACCAGAGTAGTAAAATACTGTCTGGGTCAATACCAGAGTAGTAAAATACTGTCTGGGTCAATACCAGAGTAGTAAAATACTGTCTGGGCAATACCAGAGTAGTAAAATACTGTCTGGGTCAATACCAGAGTAGTAAAATACTGTCTGGGTCAATACCAGAGTAGTAAAATACTGTCTGGGTCAATACTCAGAGTAGTGAAATACTGTCTGGCCAATACCAGAGTAGTAAAATACTGTCTGGGTCAATACTCAGAGTAGTAAAATACTGTCTGGGTCAATACCAGAGTAGTAAAACACTGTCTGGGTCAATACCAGAGTAGTAAAATACTGTCTGGGTCAATACCAGAGTAGTAAAATACTGTCTGGGTCAATACCAGAGAAGAAAATACTGTCTGGTAATACCAGAGTAGTGAAATACTGTCTGGGTCAATACCAGAGTAGTGAAATACTGTCTGGGTCAATACCAGAGTAGTGAAATACTGTCTGGGTCAATACCAGAGTAGTAAAATACTGTCTGGGTCAATACCAGAGTAGTAAAATACTGTCTGGGCCAATACCAGAGTAGTAAAATACTGTCTGGGTCAATACCAGAGTAGTAAAATACTGTCTGGGTCAATACCAGAGTAGTAAAATACTGTCTGGGTCAATACCAGAGTAGTAAAATACTGTCTGGGTCAATACCAGAGTAGTAAAATACTGTCTGGGTCAATACTCAGAGTAGTAAAATACTGTCTGGGTCAATACCAGAGTAGTGAAATACTGTCTGGGTCAATACCAGAGTAGTAAAATACTGTCTGGGTCAATACCAGAGTAGTAAAATAATGTCTGGGTCAATACCAGAGTAGTAAAATACTGTCTGGGTCAATACCAGAGCAGTAAAATACTGTCTGGTCAATACCAGAGTAGTAAAATACTGTCTGGCCAATACCAGAGTAGTAAAATACTGTCTGGGTCATGACAGAGTAGTAAAATACTGTCTGGGCAATACCAGAGTAGTAAATACTGTCTGGGTCAATACCAGTGTAGTAAAATACTGTCTGGGTCATGACAGAGTAGTAAACATCATCTGGGTCAATACCAGAGTAGTAAAATACTGTCTGGGTCAATACCAGAGTAGTAAAATACTGTCTGGGTCATGACAGAGTAGTAAATACTGTCTGGGTCAATACCAGAGTAGTAAAATACTGTCTGGGTCAATACCAGAGTAGTAAAATACTGTCTGGGTCATGACAGAGTAGTAAAATACTGTCTGGGTCAATACCAGAGAAAATACTGTCTGGGTCAATACCAGAGTAGTGAAATACTGTCTGGGTCATGACAGAGTAGTAAAATACTGTCTGGGTCAATACCAGAGTAGTAAAATACTGTCTGGGTCAATACCAGAGTAGTAAATACTGTCTGGGTCAATACCAGAGTAGTGAAATACTGTCTGGGTCAATACCAGAGTAGTAAATACTGTCTGGGTCAATACCAGAGTAGTAAAATACTGTCTGGGCCAATACCAGAGTAGTAAAATACTGTCTGGGCCAATACCAGAATAGTAAAATACTGTCTGGGTCAATACCAGAGTAGTAAAATACTGTCTGGGTCAATACCAGAGTAGTGAAATACTGTCTGGGTCAATACTCAGAGTAGTAAAATACTGTCTGGGTCAATACTCAGAGTAGTGAAATACTGTCTGGGTCAATACCAGAGTAGTAAAATACTGTCTGGGTCATGACAGAGTAGTAAAATACTGTCTGGGTCAATACTAGAAATAGTGAAATACTGTCTGGTCATGACAGAGTAGTAAAATACTGTCTGGCCAATACCAGAATAGTAAAATACTGTCTGGGTCAATACTCAGAGAGAAATAATGTCTGGGCCAATACCAGAGTAGTGAAATACTGTCTGGGTCAATACCAGAGTAGTAAATACTGTCTGGGTCAATACCAGAGTAGTGAAATACTGTCTGGCCATGACAGAATAGTAAAATACTGTCTGGGCCAATACCAGAGTAGTAAAATACTGTCTGGGTCAATACCAGAGTAGAATAGTGAAATATTGTCTGGGTCAATACCAGAGTAGTAAAATACTGTCTGGGTCAATACCAGAGTAGTGAAATACTGTCTGGGTCATGACAGAATAGTGAAATACTGTCTGGCCAATACCAGAGTAGTGAAATACTGTCTGGGTCAATACCAGAGTAGTAAAATACTGTCTGGGTCAATACCAGAATAGTAAAATACTGTCTGGGTCAATACCAGAGTAGTAAAATACTGTCTGGGTCAATACCAGAGTAGTAAAATACTGTCTGGGTCATACAGAATAGTAAAATACTGTCTGGTCAATACCAGAGTAGTGAAATACTGTCTGGGTCAATACCAGAGTAGTAAAATACTGTCTGGGTAAAATACAATACCAGAGTAGTAAAATACTGTCTGGGAATAGTAAATACTGTCTGGGTCAATACCAGAGTAGTAAATACTGTCTGGGTCAATACCAGAGTAGTAAAATACTGTCTGGGTCAATACCAGAATAGTAAAATACTGTCTGGGTCAATACCAGAGTAGTAAAATACTGTCTGGGTCAATACCAGAGTAGTGAAATACTGTCTGGGTCAATACCAGAGTAGTAAATACTGTCTGGGTCAATACCAGAGTAGTGAAATACTGTCTGGGTCAATACCAGAGTAGTAAAATACTGTCTGGGTCAATACCAGACAACCTGGGTCATGACAGAGTAGTAAAATACTGTCTGGGTCAATACCAGAGTAGTGAAATACTGTCTGGGTCATGACAGAGTAGTAAAATACTGTCTGGGTCAATACCAGAATAGTAAAATACTGTCTGGGTCAATACCAGAGTAGTGAAATACTGTCTGGGTCAATACCAGAGTAGTGAAATACTGTCTGGGTCAATACCAGAGTAGTAAAATACTGTCTGGGTCAATACCAGAGTAGTGAAATACTGTCTGGGTCATGACAGAATAGTAAAATACTGTCTGGGTCAATACCAGAGTAGTAAATACTGTCTGGGTCAATACCAGAATAGTGAAATATTGTCTGGGTCAATACCAGAGTAGTAAAATACTGTCTGGGTCAATACCAGAGTAGTGAAATACTGTCTGGGTCAATACCAGAATAGTGAAATACTGTCTGGGTCAATACCAGAGTAGTGAAATACTGTCTGGGTCATACCAGAGTAGTAAAATACTGTCTGGGTCAATACCAGAATAGTAAAATACTGTCTGGGTCAATACCAGAGTAGTAAAATACTGTCTGGGTCAATACCAGAGTAGTAAAATACTGTCTGGGTCAATACCAGAATAGTAAAATACTGTCTGGGTCAATACCAGAGTAGTGAAATACTGTCTGGGTCAATACCAGAGTAGTAAAATACTGTCTGGGTCAATACCAGAGTAGTAAAATACTGTCTGGGTCAATACCAGAGTAGTAAAATACTGTCTGGGTCAATACCAGAGTAGTAAAATACTGTCTGGGTCAATACCAGAATAGTAAAAATACTGTCTGGGTCAATACCAGAGTAGTAAAATACTGTCTGGGTCAATACCAGAGTAGTGAAATACTGTCTGGGTCAATACCAGAGTAGTAAAATACTGTCTGGGTCAATACCAGAGTAGTGAAATACTGTCTGGGTAGTAATACATGACAGAATAGTGAAATACTGTCTGGGTCAATACCAGAGTAGGAAATACTGTCTGGGTCATACCAGAGTAGTAAAATACTGTCTGGGTCAATACCAGAATAGTAAATACTACTGTCTGTCTGGGTCAATACCAGAGTAGTAAAATACTGTCTGGGTCAATACCAGAGTAGTAAAATACTGTCTGGGGGTCAATACCAGAATAGTAAAATACTGTCTGGGTCATGACAGAGTAGTAAAATACTGTCTGGGTCAATACCAGAGTAGTAAAATACTGTCTGGGTCAATACCAGAGTAGTGAAATACTGTCTGGGTCAATACCAGAGTAGTAAAATACTGTCTGGGTCAATACCAGAATAGTAAATACTGTCTGGGTCAATACCAGAATAGTAAAATACTGTCTGGGTCAATACCAGAGTAGTGAAATACTGTCTGGGTCAATACCAGAGTAGTAAAATACTGTCTGGGTCAATACCAGAGTAGTGAAATACTGTCTGGGTCAATACCAGAGTAGTGAAATACTGTCTGGGGTCAATACCAGAATAGTAAAATACTGTCTGGGTCAATACCAGAATAGTAAAATACTGTCTGGGTCAATGACAGAGTAGTAAATACTGTCTGGGTCAATACCAGAGTAGTAAAATACTGTCTGGGTCAATACCAGTGTAGTAAAATACTGTCTGGGTCATGACAGAGTAGTAAAATACTGTCTGGGTCAATACCAGAGTAGTAAAATACTGTCTGGGTCAATACCAGAGTAGTAAAATACTGTCTGGGTCAATACAGAGTAGTAAAATACTGTCTGGGTCAATACCAGAGTAGTGAAATACTGTCTGGGTCAATACCAGAGTAGTAAAATACTGTCTGGGTCAATGACAGAGTAGTAAAATACTGTCTGGGTCAATACCAGAGTAGTGAAATACTGTCTGGGTCAATACCAGAGTAGTGAAATACTGTCTGGGTCATACAGAGTAGTAAAATACTGTCTGGGTCAATACCAGAATAGTAAAATACTGTCTGGGTCAATACCAGAGTAGTAAAATACTGTCTGGGTCAATACCAGAGTAGTGAAATACTGTCTGGGTCAATACCAGAGTAGTAAAATACTGTCTGGGTCAATACCAGAGTAGTAAAATACTGTCTGGGTCAATACCAGAGTAGTAAAATACTGTCTGGGTCAATACCAGAATAGTAAAATACTGTCTGGGTCAATACCAGAGTAGTAAAATACTGTCTGGGTCAATACCAGAGTAGTAAAATACTGTCTGGGTCAATACCAGAGTAGTAAAATACTGTCTGGGTCAATACCAGAGTAGTGAAATACTGTCTGGGTCAATACCAGAGTAGTAAAATACTGTCTGGGTCATGACAGAGTAGTAAAATACTGTCTGGGTCAATACCAGAGTAGTGAAATACTGTCTGGGTCATGACAGAGTAGTAAAAACTGTCTGGGTCAATACCAGAATAGTAAAATACTGTCTGGGTCAATACCAGAGTAGTGAAATACTGTCTGGGTCAATACCAGAGTAGTGAAATACTGTCTGGGTCAATACCAGAGTAGTAAAATACTGTCTGGGTCAATACCAGAGTAGTGAAATACTGTCTGGGTCATGACAGAATAGTAAAATACTGTCTGGGTCAATACCAGAGTAGTAAAATACTGTCTGGGTCAATACCAGAATAGTGAAATACTGTCTGGGTCAATACCAGAGTAGTAAAATACTGTCTGGGTCAATACCAGAGTAGTGAAATACTGTCTGGGTCAATACCAGAATAGTAAAATACTGTCTGGGTCAATACCAGAGTAGTGAAATACTGTCTGGGTCAATACCAGAGTAGTAAAATACTGTCTGGGTCAATACCAGAATAGTAAAATACTGTCTGGGTCAATACCAGAGTAGTAAAATACTGTCTGGGTCAATACCAGAGTAGTAAAATACTGTCTGGGTCAATACCAGAATAGTAAAATACTGTCTGGGTCAATACCAGAGTAGTGAAATACTGTCTGGGTCAATACCAGAGTAGTAAAATACTGTCTGGGTCAATACCAGAGTAGTAAAATACTGTCTGGGTCAATACCAGAGTAGTAAAATACTGTCTGGGTCAATACCAGAGTAGTGAAATACTGTCTGGGTCAATACCAGAGTAGTAAAATACTGTCTGGGTCAATACCAGAGTAGTAAAATACTGTCTGGGTCATGACAGAGTAGTGAAATACTGTCTGGGTCAATAACAGAGTAGTAAAATACTGTCTGGGTCAATAACAGAATAGTAAAATACTGTCTGGGTCAATACCAGAGTAGTGAAATACTGTCTGGGTCAATAACAGAGTAGTAAAATACTGTCTGGGTCAATACCAGAGTAGTGAAATACTGTCTGGGTCAATACCAGAGTAGTAAAATACTGTCTGGGTCAATACCAGAGTAGTGAAATACTGTCTGGGTCAATACCAGAGTAGTGAAATACTGTCTGGGTCAATACCAGAATAGTAAAATACTGTCTGGGTCAATACCAGAGTAGTAAAATACTGTCTGGGTCAATACCAGAGTAGTAAAATACTGTCTGGGTCAATACCAGAGTAGTAAAATACTGTCTGGGTCAATACCAGAGTAGTAAAATACTGTCTGGGTCAATACCAGAGTAGTAAAATACTGTCTGGGTCAATACCAGAATAGTAAAATACTGTCTGGGTCAATACCAGAGTAGTAAAATACTGTCTGGGTCAATAACAGAGTAGTAAAATACTGTCTGGGTCAATACCAGAGTAGTGAAATACTGTCTGGGTCAATACCAGAGTAGTGAAATACTGTCTGGGTCAATACCAGAATAGTAAAATACTGTCTGGGTCAATACCAGAGTAGTAAAAATACTGTCTGGGTCAATACCAGAGTAGTAAAATACTGTCTGGGTCAATACCAGAGTAGTAAAATACTGTCTGGGTCAATACCAGAGTAGTGAAATACTGTCTGGGTCAATACCAGAGTAGTAAAATACTGTCTGGGTCAATACCAGAGTAGTAAAATACTGTCTGGGTCAATACCAGAATAGTAAAATACTGTCTGGGTCAATACCAGAGTAGTGAAATACTGTCTGGGTCATACCAGAGTAGTAAAATACTGTCTGGGTCAATACCAGAATAGTAAAATACTGTCTGGGTCAATACCAGAGTAGTAAAATACTGTCTGGGTCAATACCAGAGTAGTAAAATACTGTCTGGGTCAATACCAGAATAGTAAAATACTGTCTGGGTCAATACCAGAGTAGTAAAATACTGTCTGGGTCAATACCAGAGTAGTAAAATACTGTCTGGGTCAATACCAGAGTAGTAAAATACTGTCTGGGTCAATACCAGAGTAGTAAAATACTGTCTGGGTCAATACCAGAGTAGTAAAATACTGTCTGGGTCAATACCAGAGTAGTAAAATACTGTCTGGGTCAATACCAGAGTAGTAAAATACTGTCTGGGTCAATACCAGAGTAGTGAAATACTGTCTGGGTCAATACCAGAGTAGTAAAATACTGTCTGGGTCAATACCAGAGTAGTAAAATACTGTCTGGGTCAATACCAGAATAGTAAAATACTGTCTGGGTCAATACCAGAGTAGTAAAATACTGTCTGGGTCATGACAGAATAGTAAAATACTGTCTGGGTCAATACCAGAATAGTAAAATACTGTCTGGGTCAATACCAGAGTAGTAAAATACTGTCTGGGTCAATACCAGAGTAGTAAAATACTGTCTGGGTCAATACTGTCTGGGTCAATAGTAGTGAAATACTGTCTGGGTCAATACCAGAGTAGTAAAATACTGTCTGGGTCAATACCAGAGTAGTAAAATACTGTCTGGGTCAATACCAGAGTAGTGAAATACTGTCTGGGTCAATACCAGAGTAGTAAAATACTGTCTGGGTCAATACCAGAATAGTAAAATACTGTCTGGGTCAATACCAGAATAGTAAAATACTGTCTGGGTCAATACCAGAGTAGTGAAATACTGTCTGGGTCAATACAGAGTAGTAAAATACTGTCTGGGTCAATACCAGAGTAGTGAAATACTGTCTGGGTCAATACCAGAATAGTAAAATACTGTCTGGGTCAATCAATACCAGAGTAGTAAAATACTGTCTGGGTCAATACCAGAATAGTAAAATACTGTCTGGGTCAATACAGAGTAGTAAAATACTGTCTGGGTCAATACCAGAGTAGTAAAATACTGTCTGGGTACAAGTAAAATACTGTCAGACATAGTAAAATACTGTCTGGGTCAATACCAGAGTAGTAAAATACTGTCTGGGTCAATACCAGAGTAGTAAAATACTGTCTGGGTCAATACCAGAGTAGTAAAATACTGTCTGGGTCAATACCAGAGTAGTAAAATACTGTCTGGGTCAATACCAGAGTAGTAAAATACTGTCTGGGTCAATACCAGAGTAGTAAAATACTGTCTGGGTCAATACCAGAGTAGTAAAATACTGTCTGGGTCAATACCAGAGTAGTAAAATACAGACCAGAGTAGTAAAATACTGTCTGGGTCAATACCAGAATAGTAAAATACTGTCTGGGTCAATACCAGAGTAGTAAAATACTGTCTGGGTCAATACCAGAGTAGTAAAATACTGTCTGGGTCAATACCAGAGTAGTAAAATACTGTCTGGGTCAATACCAGAGTAGTAAAATACTGTCTGGGTCAATACCAGAGTAGTAAAATACTGTCTGGGTCAATACCAGAATAGTGAAATACTGTCTGGGTCAATACCAGAGTAGTGAAATACTGTCTGGGTCAGAGAATAGTAAAATACTGTCTGGGTCAATACCAGAATAGTAAAATACTGTCTGGGTCAATACCAGAGTAGTAAAATACTGTCTGGGTCAATACCAGAGTAGTAAAATACTGTCTGGGTCAATACCAGAATAGTAAAATACTGTCTGGGTCAATACCAGAGTAGTAAAATACTGTCTGGGTCATGACAGAGTAGTAAAATACTGTCTGGGTCAATACCAGAGTAGTAAAATACTGTCTGGGTCAATACCAGAATAGTAAAATACTGTCTGGGTCAATACCAGAGTAGTAAAATACTGTCTGGGTCAATACCAGAGTAGTAAAATACTGTCTGGGTCAATACCAGAGTAGTGAAATACTGTCTGGGTCATGACAGAATAGTAAAATACTGTCTGGGTCAATACCAGAATAATAAAATACTGTCTGGGTCAATACCAGACAGAGTAGTAAAATACTGTCTGGGTCAATACAGAGTAGTAAAATACTGTCTGGGTCAATACCAGAATAGTAAAATACTGTCTGGGTCAATACAGAGTAGTGAAATACTGTCTGGGTCATACAGAATAGTAAAATACTGTCTGGGTCAATACCAGAATAGTAAAATACTGTCTGGGTCAATACAGAATAGTAAAATACTGTCTGGGTCAATACCAGAGTAGTAAAATACTGTCTGGGTCAATACCAGAATAGTAAAATACTGTCTGGGTCAATACCAGAATAGTGAAATACTGTCTGGGTCAATACCAGAATAGTAAAATACACTGTCTGGGTCAATACCAGAATAGTAAAATACTGTCTGGGTCAATACCAGAGTAGTAAAATACTGTCTGGGTCAATACCAGAGTAGTAAAATACTGTCTGGGTCAATACCAGAGTAGTAAAATACTGTCTGGGTCAATACCAGAGTAGTAAAATACTGTCTGGGTCATGACAGAGTAGTAAAATACTGTCTGGGTCAATACCAGAATAGTAAAATACTGTCTGGGTCAATACAGAGTAGTAAAATACTGTCTGGGTCAATACCAGAGTAGTAAAATACTGTCTGGGTCATACCAGAATAGTAAAATACTGCCTGGGTCATGACAGAATAGTAAAATACTGTCTGGGTCAATACCAGAATAGTAAAATACTGTCTGGGTCAATGACAGAGTAGTAAAATACTGTCTGGGGTCAATACCAGAATAGTAAATACTGTCTTGGTCAATACCAGAATAGTAAAATACTGTCTGGGTCAATACCAGAGTAGTAAAATACTGTCTGGGTCAATACAGAGTAGTAAAATACTGTCTGGGTCAATACCAGAGTAGTGAAATACTGTCTGGGTCAATACCAGAATAGTAAAATACTGTCTGGG
>NW_026290760.1:215000-220000 GCF_023373465.1 Oncorhynchus keta | reverse complement strand
AGTGATGGTTGTGTTGTCTCTCTGACCTGTAGTGATGGTTGTGTTGTTGTTGTCTCTCTGACCTGTAGTGATGATTGTGTTGTTGTTGTCTCTCTGACCTGTAGTGATGGTTGTGTTGTTGTTGTCTCTCTGACCTGTAGTGATGGTTGTGTTGTCTCTCTGACCTGTAGTGGTGGTTGTGTTGTTGTTGTCTCTCTGACCTGTAGTGATGGTTGTGTTGTTGTTGTCTCTCTGACCTGTAGTGATGGTTGTGTTGTCGTCTCTCTGACCTGTAGTGATGGTTGTGTTGTCTCTCTGACCGGTAGTGATGGTTGTGTTGTTGTTGTCTCTCTGACCTGTAGTGATGGTTGTGTTGTTGTTGTCTCTCTGACCTGTAGTGATGGTTGTGTTGTTGTTGTCTCTCTGACCTGTAGTGATGGTTGTGTTGTTGTCTCTCTGACCTGTAGTGATGGTTGTGTTGTCTCTCTGACCTGTAGTGATGGTTGTGTTGTTGTTGTCTCTCTGACCTGTAGTGATGGTTGTGTTGTTGTCTCTCTGACCTGTAGTGATGGTTGTGTTGTTGTCTCTCTGACCTGTAGTGATGGTTGTGTTGTTGTTGTCTCTCTGACCTGTAGTGATGGTTGTGTTGTCGTCTCTCTGACCTGTAGTGATGGTTGTGTTGTTGTGTCTCTGACCTGTAGTGATGGTTGTGTTGTTGTCTCTCTGACCTGTAGTGATGGTTGTGTTGTTGTCTCTCTGACCTGTAGTGATGGTTGTGTTGTTGTTGTCTCTCTGACCTGTAGTGATGGTTGTGTTGTCGTCTCTCTGACCTGTAGTGATGGTTGTGTTGTTGTCTCTCTGACCTGTAGTGATGGTTGTGTTGTTGTCTCTCTGACCTGTAGTGATGGTTGTGTTGTTGTTGTCTCTCTGACCTGTAGTGATGGTTGTGTTGTCGTCTCTCTGACCTGTAGTGATGGTTGTGTTGTTGTGTCTCTGACCTGTAGTGATGGTTGTGTTGTTGTCTCTCTGACCTGTAGTGATGGTTGTGTTGTTGTCTCTCTGACCTGTAGTGATGGTTGTGTTGTTGTCTCTCTGACCTGTAGTGATGGTTGTGTTGTTGTTGTCTCTCTGACCTGTAGTGATGGTTGTGTTGTCGTCTCTCTGACCTGTAGTGATGGTTGTGTTGTTGTCTCTCTGACCTGTAGTGAAGGTTGTGTTGTCTCTCTGACCTGTAGTGAAGGTTGTGTTGTTGTCTCTCTGACCTGTAGTGATGGTTGTGTTGTTGTCTCTCTGACCTGTAGTGATGGTTGTGTTGTTGTCTCTCTGACCTGTAGTGATGGTTGTGTTGTTGTCTCTCTGACCTGTAGTGATGGTTGTGTTGTCTCTCTGACCTGTAGTGAAGGTTGTGTTGTTGTCTCTCTGACCTGTAGTGATGGTTGTGTTGTTGTTGTCTCTCTGACCTGTAGTGATGGTTGTGTTGTTGTCGTCTCTCTGTAGTGATGGTTGTGTTGTTGTGTCTCTGACCTGTAGTGATGGTTGTGTTGTCGTCTCTCTGACCTGTAGTGATGGTTGTGTTGTTGTGTCTCTGACCTGTAGTGATGGTTGTGTTGTTGTGTCTCTGACCTGTAGTGATGGTTGTGTTGTTGTCTCTCTGACCTGTAGTGATGGTTGTGTTGTTGTTGTCTCTCTGACCTGTAGTGATGGTTGTGTTGTTGTCGTCTCTCTGTAGTGATGGTTGTGTTGTTGTGTCTCTGACCTGTAGTGATGGTTGTGTTGTTGTCTCTCTGACCTGTAGTGATGGTTGTGTTGTCTCTCTGACCTGTAGTGATGGTTGTGTTGTTGTCTCTCTGACCTGTAGTGATGGTTGTGTTGTTGTCTCTCTGACCTGTAGTGATGGTTGTGTTGTTGTCTCTCTGACCTGTAGTGATGGTTGTGTTGTTGTCTCTCTGACCTGTAGTGATGGTTGTGTTGTTGTCTCTCTGACCTGTAGTGATGGTTGTGTTGTTGTTGTGTCTCTGACCTGTAGTGATGGTTGTGTTGTTGTCGTCTCTCTGTAGTGATGGTTGTGTTGTTGTCTCTCTGACCTGTAGTGATGGTTGTGTTGTTGTTGTGTCTCTGACCTGTAGTGATGGTTGTGTTGTTGTCGTCTCTCTGTAGTGATGGTTGTGTTGTCGTCTCTCTGACCTGTAGTGATGGTTGTGTTGTTGTCTCTCTGACCTGTAGTGATGGTTGTGTTGTCGTCTCTCCTCAGGGTCTCTTGAGGTGGTGTTCATCAGAATGTGTCGTGCCTTTGACTCTCAGAACAGCACCGTCTACTTTGATGGGAAGTACGCTGGGACCGACGTCTTCAAAGCGTTAGGTGAGTCAGAATACAACCCAGCCAATCACGTTCATCCCTTTCAAAGCGTTAGGTGAGTCAGAATACAACCCAGCCAATCACGTTCATCCCCTTTCAAAGCCTTAGGTGAGTCAGAATACAACCCAGCCAATCACGTTCATCCCTTTCAAAGCCTTAGGTGAGTCAGAATACAACCCAGCCAATCACGTTCATCCCCTTTCAAAGCCTTAGGTGAGTCAGAATACAACCCAGCCAATCACGTTCATCCCCTTTCAAAGCCTTAGGTGAGTCAGAATACAACCCAGCCAATCACGTTCATCCCTTTCAAAGCGTTAGGTGAGTCAGAATACAACCCAGCCAATCACGTTCATCCCCTTTCAAAGCATTAGGTGAGTCAGAATACAACCCAGCGAATCACGTTCATCCCTTTCAAAGCGTTAGGTGAGTCAGAATACAACCCAGCGAATCACGTTCATCCCCTTTCAAAGCGTTAGGTGAGTCAGAATACAACCCAGCGAATCACGTTCATCCCCTTTCAAAGCGTTAGGTGAGTCAGAATACAACCCAGCCAATCACGTTCATCCCTTTCAAAGCCTTAGGTGAGTCAGAATACAACCCAGCGAATCACGTTCATCCTCTTTCAAAGCGTTAGGTGAGTCAGAATACAACCCAGCGAATCACGTTCATCCCCTTTCAAAGCGTTAGGTGAGTCAGAATACAACCCAGCGAATCACGTTCATCCTCTTCAATCTGTGGTTGAGGTTCAGACGTTTCAGAACCATCGATTTAATAGGAGAGGAAGTTGTTCGTTAGTATTAGGGACTGTTTTGGATCACGTCTGACTGAATGGCTGGGCCACTAGGATATGGACTGGACTGACTGAATGGCTGGGCCACTAGGATATGGACTGGACTGACTGAATGGCTGGGCCACTAGGATATGGACTGGACTGACTGAATGGCTGGGCCACTAGGATATGGACTGACTGAATGCCTGGGCCACTAGGATATGGACTGGACTGACTGAATGGCTGGGCCACTAGGATATGGACTGGACTGACTGAATGGCTGGGCCACTAGGATATGGACTGACTGAATGGCTGGGCCACTAGGATATGGACTGGACTGACTGAATGGCTGGGCCACTAGGATATGGACTGGACTGACTGAATGGCTGGGCCACTAGGATATGGACTGGACTGACTGAATGGCTGGGCCACTAGGATATGGACTGGACTGACTGAATGGCTGGGCCACTAGGATATGGACTGGACTGACTGAATGGCTGGGCCACTAGGATATGGACTGGACTGACTGAATGGCTGGGCCACTAGGATATGGACTGGACTGACTGAATGGCTTGGCCACTAGGATATGGACTGACTGACTGAATGGCTGGGCAACTAGGATATGGACTGACTGAATGGCTGGGCCACTAGGATATGGACTGACTGAATGGCTGGGCCACTAGTATATGGACTGGACTGACTGAATGGCTGGGCCACTAGGATATGGACTGGACTGACTGAATGGCTGGGCCACTAGGATATGGACTGGACTGACTGAATGGCTGGGCCACTAGGATATGGACTGGACTGACTGAATGGCTGGGCCACTAGGATATGGACTGGACTGACTGAATGGCTGGGCCACTAGGATATGGACTGGACTGACTGAATGGCTGGGCCACTAGGATATGGACTGGACTGACTGAATGGCTGGGCCACTAGGATATGGACTGGACTGACTGAATGGCTAGGCCACTAGGATATGGACTGGACAGACTGAATGGCTGGGCCACTAGGATATGGACTGGACTGACTGAATGGCTGGGCCACTAGGATATGGACTGGACTGACTGAATGCCTGGGCCACTAGGATATGGACTGGACTGACTGAATGGCTGGGCCACTAGGATATGGACTGGACTGACTGAATGGCTGGGCCACTAGGATATGGACTGACTGACTGAATGGCTGGGCCACTAGGATATGGACTGACTGAATGGCTGGGCCACTAGGATATGGACTGGACTGACTGAATGGCTGGGCCACTAGGATATGGACTGGACTGACTGAATGGCTGGGCCACTAGGATATGGACTGGACTGACTGAATGGCTGGGCCACTAGGATATGGACTGGACTGACTGAATGGCTGGGCCACTAGGATATGGACTGGACTGACTGAATGGCTGGGCCACTAGGATATGGACTGGACTGACTGAATGGCTGGGCCACTAGGATATGGACTGGACTGACTGAATGGCTGGGCCACTAGGATATGGACTGGACTGACTGAATGGCTGGGCCACTAGGATATGGACTGACTGAATGGCTGGGCCACTAGGATATGGACTGACTGAATGGCTGGGCCACTAGGATATGGACTGGCCTGACTGAATGGCTGGGCCACTAGGATATGGACTGGACTGACTGAATGGCTGGGCCACTAGGATATGGACTGGACTGACTGAATGGCTGGGCCACTAGGATATGGACTGGACTGACTGAATGGCTGGGCCACTAGGATATGGACTGGACTGACTGAATGGCTGGGCCACTAGGATATGGACTGGACTGACTGAATGGCTGGACCACTAGGATATGGACTGGACTGACTGAATGGCTGGGCCACTAGGATATGGACTGGACTGACTGAATGGCTAGGCCACTAGGATATGGA